>NW_028270161.1:3885459-4131358 GCF_037043375.1 Chiloscyllium plagiosum
ACACCCCCACCCCATCCTCTCCCCCACCCCCGCCCCATCCCCTCCCCCACCCCATCCCCTGCCCCACCCCTCCCATCACCCCCACCTCACCTCTCCCCCACCCCGCCCCCATCCCCTCCCATCACCCCCCACCTCACCTCCCCCCCACCACCACCCCCAACCCCAACCCCTCAACTCCCCCCACCCACTCCTCCCCTCCCCCTCAACTCCCCCACCCCCTCCCCACCAACTCCCCCTCCCCTACCCTTGCCCACCCTCCACCCTCCCTCCTACCCCCACACCCACCACCCCCACTCCCCCTCTCCCACCCCCAGCCCCCCTCCTCCCACCCCCAGGCCCCTCCTCCCACCCCTCTCCCCCCCACCTCCACCCCTCCCACCCCCACCTCCACCCCCCCTTCCCCCTCCCACCCCCACCTCCCCTTCCCCCTCCCACCCCCACTCCCCCTCCTCCCACCCCAGCCCCTCCCACACACCCCTCCCCCTCCTCCCACCCCCCGCCCCTCCACACCCCCCTTCCACTTCCACCCCCACCCCCCTTCCCCCCCACACCCTCTCCCCTCCCACCCCCACACCCCCTCCCACTCCACCACCCCCCTCCCACCCACCCCCACCCTCTCCCCCTCCCACCCCCACCCTTTCCACCCCCTCCCACCACCACCCTCTCCCCACCCCCTCTCCCCCCCACCCCCTCACCCCCTCCCACACCCCTCCTGCTCACCCCCTCCCCCACCCCTCCTCCTCACCCCCTCCCCCTCTCGCACCCCTCCTCCTCACCCCTCCCCCTCCCGCACCCCTCCTCCTCACCCCCCTCCCCTCCCGCACCCCTCCTCCTCACCTCCTCACCCCCTCCCCCACCCCTCCTCCTCACCCCCTCCCGCACCCCTCCCCCTCACCCCCTCCCGCACCCCCTCCCGCACCCCTCCCCCGCACCCCCTCCCCCGCACCCCTCCCCCTCCCGCACCCCTCCCCCTCCCCCTCACCCCCTCCCGCACCCTCCCCCTCACCCCCCTCCCCCTCCCGCACCCCTCCCCCTCACCCCCTCCCGCACCCCTCCCCTCACCCTCCCGCACCCCTCACCCTCACCCTCCCGCACCCTCACCCTCACCCCCTCCCCCTCCCGCACCCCTCCCCCTCCCGCACCCCTCCCCCTCACCCTCCCGCACCCCTCCCCCTCCCGCACCCCTCCCCCTCACCCTCCGCACCCCTCCCCCTACCCCTCACCCCCTACCCTCCCCCCTACCCTACCCCTCCCCCTCACCCCCTACCCTACCCCTCCCCTCACCCCCTACCCTACCCCTCCCCTCACTCTCTCCCCCTACCCTCCCCCTCCCACACCCTCTCCCCCTACCCTCCCCCTCCCACACCCTCTCCCCTACCCTCCCCCTCCCACACCCTCTCCCTACCCTCCCCCTCCCACACCCTCCTCCCCTACCCTCCCCCTCCCACACCCTCTCCCCTACCCTCCCCCTCCCACACCCTCTCCCTACCCTCCCCCTCCCACACCCTCTCCCCTACCCTCCCCCTCCTCACCCTCTCCCCTACCCTCCCCCTCCACACCCTCTCCCCTACCCTCCCCCTCCCACACCCTCTCCCCTACCCTCCCCCTCCCACACCCTCTCCCCTACCCTCCCCCTCCCACACCCTCTCCCCTACCCTCCCCCTCCCCACACCCTCTCCCCTACCCTCCCCCTCCCAAACCCTCTCCCCCTCCCAAACCCTCTCCCCCTACCCTACCCTTCCCACACCCACACCCTCTCCCCCTACCCCTCCCCCTCCCACACCCTCTCCCCCTACCCTACCCTTCCCACACCCTCTCCCCCTACCCCTCCCACACCCTCTCCCCCTACCCCTCCCACACCCTCTCCCCCTACCCTACCCCTCCCCCTCCCACACCCCTCTCCCCCTACCCCTCCCCCTCCCACACCCTCTCCCCCTACCCCTCCCCCTCCCACACCCTCTCCCCCTACCCCTCCCCCTCCACACCCTCTCCCCCTACCCTACCCCTCCCCCTCCCACACCCCCTCCCCTCCCACACCCTCTCCCCCTACCCTACCCTTCCCACACCCACACCCTCTCCCCCTACCCTACCCCACCCACACCCTCTCCCCCTACCCTACCCCACCCACACCCTCTCCCCCTACCCTACCCCACCCACACCCTCTCCCCCTACCCTACCCTACCCTACCCCACCCACACCCCCTCCCCCCCCCATCCTCTCCGCCCCTCCCCCTCCCGGTAATGGCGGCTTGTTCAACACCGATTGACCAGCTCTGATCGTGACCGAGGCCTAGCCCCCCGCGCTGCGGCTCCGGCCCCTCCTCAATCGGAGCCGGGGGGTCCCCGCTGCCCCACTCCCTCCCTCCCTCACTCACTTCCCGCTCCCGCTCCAACCGCTGCCGCTGCTGTCCACGAACTGTCGGCCAAACACAAACTGCGCAACGTCAGCAACCCTTAAAGGGGCGGTGCGTAAAGGCAACGTCTCCAGGTCACTGCTGCTCAGGTGTGTCCTCCTCCAGGTTTGACCTGATTGGGATGTGTCTTCCTTCAGGTATATTCTCATCCAGGTGTGTCCTCATCCGAGTGGGACTTGATCCAGCTTTGTCCTGATCCTGGTGTTGTCCTCTTCCACGCTTGTCCTGATTCAGGTTTGTCTTGATCCTGTGTGGCCTGATCCTGGTGTGGCCTGATCCTGGTGTGGCCTGATCCTGGTGTGGCCTGATCCTGGTAGTGTCCTGATTCAAGTTTGTCAAGATGAAGCATTCCTGATGAAGGGCTCCTGCCTGAAACACCGGTTTTCCTGTTCCTCGGATGCTGCCTGACCTGCTGTGCTTTTCCAGCACCACTCTAATCTTGACTCTAATCTCCAGCATCTGCAGTCCTCATTTTTGTCAAGTTTGTCAAGGTTCAGTTGTTTTTTAATTCCAAAATATACTTTATTCATACAAAATATTTGTATACATACATTGTCACAAATGCAGTTCAGTTCTGTACAGTTACATATCAAGTAAACAAACAAAATATTAGACTTTGACTCTACGCAAAAAAAAAGACTGCTCTTATCTTCATTTTATCCAAGAACAACAGGCTAATGAGGGGACATTTTGTCTGGGAGGCCTTAATATGTAGCCATATAGATGGCGGGTCCTCACAAGCCTAGTCACTAATAAAGGATAGAAGGGAACTTAATTGATATCTTTTAATATCCAGCTGATCCGCTTCCCCCTGCCCATGAAGCAACTGCAATTTAGTTAGCTTGATAAAAGTTTGCCTATGGCGCCAAATAAAGGAGCTAAACCATCCATTAAGTCTCCGGAATGTTTGCCTAGGAAAGATTAAGGGGACTTTTTGTATAGGGTATAGAAAACGGAGAAGGACATTCATTTTAATAAGAGCTACTCGGCTGAGCCAGGGTATTGGAAGCGCCTTCCATCGCTGGAGAACTTGTTTAATCCTGTCGAGCAAATGGGCAAAATTGGCCTTAAACAACCGATCAAAGACAGAAGTAACAAAGATACCTAAATAAGGAAACCCTCCTGTGACCATTGAAAGGGGAGCTGTGATTCACCCCCTGCATCAAATATTCTCCTAAGAGCCCCCTTATAGGCATGGCCTCCAATTTTGAGAAGTTAATCTTATAACCTGAAAAGGAGCCAAATGAATTTATACATTGTATCAAACGGGGTACCGAGACCACTGGATTCAACAGGAAAACAAGAACATCGTCTGTGTGTAACATGATCTTATGCGATTTTGATCTACTTCCGGAGCAACTATACTAGGGTCCCTAAGGATAGCCTCCGCCAGGAGCTCAATCACCAATGTAAAATGTTAAGGTGAGAGGGGACAGCCTTGCTGACTGGCCCTACAAATATTAAAATTACTAGATCTCACACCATTGATGAGAACCGCCGCCAGACAATCACTATAGAGGACCCTCACACACCAAACAAAAACCTCACCTAAACTAAATTGTTCAAGGGTATAAAAAAAATGACCACTCAACCTAATCAAATGCCTTTTCTGCATCCAAGGCGATCACTAATCCCGAACCGACTGCTGCTGACACGCTTGCTTCATATTCAGCAACCTCCTGACATTATTAGAGAATCTACGGCCTTTTATAAAACCAGTCTGGTCGTCTTTAACAATGAAAGGCAGTACAGTTTCCAATCTTAACACAAGAACCTTAGACAAAATTTTAAAATCAGAACTTAAAAGTGAGATGGGCCTGTAGGAGACACATTCCTCCGGGGTCTTCCCTTTCTTAAGAATGAGAGAAATATTAGCCTCTCTTAAGGATGACGGGAGGCAATCGTGGTTGTACGAGTAATTATACATGTCTAACATCAGTCCTGACAATATATTTATAAATTCTTTGTAAACCTCGCTAGGAAGACTGTCAGAGCCAGGCATCTTTCCACTCAGCATCTGTCTCACAGCCTTCTGTACCTCTTGCACTGTTAAAGGGGCATTAAGGAAAGACGCCTGCTCAGAGGTAACACCTGGAAGATCCAGGTTCTTAAAGAAGGACTCCATCTTAGCCCATCCATCCTCACAACGTTCAGACTGATATAATACAAAATTAAATTTCCGAAATGCAGCATTGATCTTTTAGTGACCATCCCAGTCCCATCCCTAACTGAGGTAATGGATTGGGGGTCATTCTTTCTCCTGGCAAGATATGCCATCTGCCTGCCTGACTTGTCACCATGTTCAAACAGTCTTTATTTTGCAAAGGAAAGTTCCTTCCTTGCTGTCTGCGTAAGCGTGGAGTTCAAGGTGGACTGAAGAGCTGTAACCTGCTGCAGCTTAGCCACCAATGGCTTATCAAAATACACCTTCTTGGCTATCTTTAGCCATGGAGGAGAAAGTGAGGACTGCAGATGCTGGAGATCAGAGCTGAAAATGTGTTGCTGGAAAAGCGCAGCAGGTTAGGCAGCATCCAAGGAACAGGAGAATCGACGTTTCGGGCATAAGCCCTTTAGCCATGCCTCAGGCAGGCATTGCTGTTCCCTCTTCTGTCATTTCTAACAGGCAGAGTAAGAAATAAGCATTATCGGTCTCCCGGAGAATAGACAGGTTAGTGACCGTATCCACATCGGTGTCTAAAAATACTTTAAATTCATTGATAAAGTATTTGATGAACTTACCATCCTTAAGAATAAAGGGATCCATTCACCAGTGTCTAAAGCCTGTAACATTGCCCTTAACCTCAGTCTCTAAATATACTACATCGTGGTCAGAAATAGTGATATTTCTAATTGTACAGGATGTTACTGAATCCAAGGATAATGCAGGGGTTAGGAAAGGATCAATCCTAGTATGACATTTTTGTGAATTAGAAAAGAACGTAAAATCCCTACCCGTGGGGTGAAGACATCAGCAGACATTCATCAATCCCAGTTCAGCACATAAGTCCACTAGTTCCTTAGATTGTAAAGAAAGTGTTGAGGAGCCTCTAGACATTCTATCCACCATGGGATCCATGTGGCAATTAAAATCTCCCCTATAATTATCTGTTTCAGCACAAGAGCCATTAGTTTGGAGAATGCGTCTGTCAAAAATATAAGGGGGTGCGCTGGGCAGCAATAAACATTCAAAATACTATACACTTCTCCATGATTTGAGGCTTTAAGAATGACAAACAACTAATACTCATCTTTAATCTGATCCCGCAACTTAAATGAAAGATTCTTCTAATAAGTATGGCCATTCCCTTGCTCCTAGTATTGAAGGAGAAGAAATATACCCAATCAAACCCGTTCTGCTGCAGTTTCAAATGTTCCTTATCATCGAGATGAGTGTCTTGCACTCTCTCCTTTCTAAGACTAAAAAGCACCTTTTTCCTCTTAACTGACAAATGGCTCCCTTTAATGTTCCAGGTACACCATTTGAGGACACAGTTAGCTATAACTCTCTATAACATCTTTTAAACTTCAAAAAGAAGAATTCAACTTACAGGTTACTGAGCATTAACAAAAAAAGACTCATGAAACCTAAAAATACATAAACTAAAATTACTACAACCAACATACTAGTAACTACGGATACAAAAAAAACCAACAAACTAAACCAAATACTAGGCACTTAATGAGGGGCTCTACCCTCTGCCCACAGGAGGCACCTACATATCCCAAAAACACCTTCATAACTCTTTCCAGCCTGAGTCACATCCCAGACTAAGGCCAAAAAAGCAAAGAGAAAAAAAAATTAACAAGGAAATTAAAAGTAGGCACTCCACCCATCCCCAAATATACATTAACAGCCATTAATATCAGAAAAAATCCAGCAACATTTTCTTTAAGAAAAGAGAGAAAAGGAATAAGAAACACTATTATCCAGATCCTTTAAGTTATCCAATCTACTTTATAGCATCCAAAATGTTTTTCACTTCTTCTTAAGAGTCAAATGAGTGCACAGACCCATCATAAGTGAATCGAAGCACCGTCAGATACCTCAGGGAATTCTAGATACCAAGATCTCTCAGTCTTCTTTTGACTTCATCAAAGGACTTCCTTTTACGAATTACAGCTGCAGAGAAGTTGTGAAAGAACATTATCTTGGAACCTTCATAAGTTAAGGCCTGTGAATCCTTTCCCTTTATGCTGGAGGCTTCCATAACTTTAACTTGTCCCTGTAATTGTGGAGGAGAAAGTGAGGACTGCAGATGCTGGAGATCAGAGCTGAAAATGTGTTGCTGGAAAAGCGCAGCAGGTCAGGCAGTATCCAAGGAGCAGGAGAATCGACGTTTCGGGACATGAGCCCTTCTTCAGGAATGAGGAAAGAGTGCCCAGCAGGCTAAGATAAAAGGTAAGGAGGAGGGACTTGGGGGAGGGGCGTTGGAAATGCGATAGGTGGAAGGAGGTAAAGGTGAGGGTGATAGGCCGGAGTGGGGTGGGGGCAGAGGGGTCAGGAAGAAGATTGCAGGTTAGGAAGGTGGTGCTGAGTTCGAGGGTTGGGACTGAGACAAGGTGGGGGGAGGGGAAATGAGAAAACTGGAGAAATCTGAGTCCATCCCTTGTGGTTGGAGGGTTCCTAGGCGGAAGATGAGGCGCTCTTCCTCCAGCCATCGTGTTGCTATGGTCTGGCGATGGAGGAGTCCAAGGACCTGCATGTCCTTGGTGGAGTGGGAGGGGGAGTTGAAGTGTTGAGCCACAGGGTGATTGGGTTGGTTGGTCCGGGTGTCCCAGAGGTGTTCTCTGAAACGTTCCGCAAGTAGGCGGCCCGTCTCCCCAATATAGAGGAGGCCACATCAGGTGTAGCGGATGCAGTAAATGATGTGTGTGGAGGTGCAGGTGAACTTGTGGCGGATATGGAAGGATCCCTTGGGGCCTTGGAGGGAAGTAAGGGGGGAGGTGTGGGCGCAAGTTTTGCATTTCTTGCGGTTGCAGGGAAAGGTGCTGGGAGAGGAGATTGGGTTGGTGGGGGTGTGTGGACCTGACAAGGGTGTCACGGAGGGAGCGATCTTTTCGGAACGCTGATAGGGGAGGGGAGGGAAATATATCCCTGGTGGTGGGGTCCGTTTGGAGGTCCCTCCTCCCTACCTTTTATCTTAGCCTGCTGGGCACACTTTCCTCATTCCTGAAGAAGGGCTCATGCCCGAAACGTCGATTCTCCTGCTCTTTGAATGCGCTTTTCCAGCAACACATTTTCAGCCCTGTAATTGTGGAGTTGAACTAGGACCGTGCGGGGGCACTGGTCTCAGCCGGGCCTGCGCACCGCTACGCAATGGGCCCTTTCAACTCTCACCCGGTCTGATGTGACCTCGAGGCTGAGAAATCACGGCAGCCGGCTCTCTAAGAAGCTCGCTGGCTGTTGACCTTTTCCTTCCCTCGGCAGCCCCACAGCACAAATGTTCTTCCGCCTACCGCTATACTCGAGATCATCAACTTGCTCCCGTAAGGTAAGGATCTGCTTCTCCAGTACTCAAATTCATTCCTTTGAAGAGTCAATCGCAGTCTCCAAACCTGCGGTCCTTCTTTCACCTTCTTCCATTCAGCATCCAAGGCCTTCCAGCTGCTCCTTGTGCTTGTGGAGGATGGCCAAGATCGGATCCAGCCTACCATGGAACTTCTCCTCAATTGACGACTCGATCATGCCTCGCAGTTTCGCGAACTCCATAGCCAGGGCTGGTGGGTGAGCAACTCCAATGGACTAGTGGAGGGAGCTGTAGCTGCAGCCGTGGAAGTATCTGATCTCTCGGGTGAGTGTCCCGTGTGCTGGGACTTGCTGAAACTTTTATCTTTTGTCATATTTCTTTAATAGAACAGACTTTAAGAAATTTGTATAAGTTCTATAACTCTTTAAATGCCGAAATTTCGCAGAAATAACTTAACTGGGGAGGTGAGAGTGCTGCTTTGCCTAGGCTGAAATGCAGAGCTCAGCAAAGCAGACCACTCATATCGCCGCCATCTTGGATCCCCGACCATACCAACCTAATGTTGCTGTTCCAAATACTTGCAGCAATCCCCATAAACACCCCTTGGCACAGAAGGAAAAGGCAAACCCAGAGTTTTACTGGAGAGATGTCGGAGAGAGAGTACCAACATGGACCTGTGTGTTTGGGTCCAGCAGCTTCCAAACTGCCTGACTGCTTTCAGTGAATAGCCAGACTGCCAAAATAATACCAAATCCAACCAGAGAAAAGCTGAGCTGGGAGAACTAGCCACTCCCTTTCATTGTACAAGTGATTTTTAAAAAAAACGTGAAGCCTTTTGCCTGGGGAAGTATCTGTTTGGATATCTGTTTAGGATCAAATTGGTCCTAAAACCCTTCAGCTTTGACCTTTTGGAGTCTGTGTCTTTTACAACCTCTCTGAAAAAAAAGGACAACATAACCTTGTTAAAGGAGCAGCACTGTCACATACCCACCATTTATATTCACCCATCACTACTTCACTCTTCCGACCCACCCCCCACCCACAACCCTCCCCCTCCTCTTTATCTGCAGCTCCAACCTACCCTCACCTCCAATCCCGAAGAAGGGTTCCACCGAAAACATGAACTTATCCAGCTCTTGATGCTGGCTTGTTGTGCTCCTCCAGCTTTCTGCTTCTCAACTACAGCAAGAGGAGGAGCTACTTAGATTTCGTGAAGATGTGAATCCAGATCCTGAACCCTTTCAAAAGATCCGTTAACGTTGGGAGATAGGGTGATTGACTTTTTAAAGTAATGTTGTGGAGTATTTTATTTACAATATTGATAATTGTTTTATAATGTTGTCAAATTATTCAGCATGGTTCTGCGATTTGTCACAAACATCATAATTTGGGCAGTGCTGTCAGAGCAGCTATGAATTGGAATAAAGTATCTCCATCAGATTGAGAATAATAACAAAATAATAAGATTTGTTTTATTCAAGGGAAAAATCTAATGAAAGAACTGTGTAATTGTAATGATGTTAATTAACACAGTGGGGTGGATGTGTGCATTCTACTGACTGTCCTCCTAACTTGTTCTGCAATTTTTTTGAATTTGCCTTTGCAAAAATATTCACTTTTCTCCTAACATTTCTATTCAAATCTCCTCTCAACCTCCTCCTTTCAAAGCTGAAGCACCCACAATTCTCCCCTTCTTATTTCCATCCTCAAACCTCTGATGCAAACTTTGTGATATTGAGCTCTGTGTCAGATATGCTTCCTTGTGTTTCATTATGCAGGCACGGGTTTTATATTCATTGCAGAAACCATGCCTTCAGGGAAAGAAATAAAAATGGAAAAGCTTATAAAAATAATTGAAACACAGTAGAAGTCCATTATTGTATAGTTGGTGAAGTCCAAAATGAAGCGATGTTAAAGCTAGACCACATTAATAAGAAAACTTCTGTCGTCTCCTATTTTTAACAAGAGAAATGAAAATTTAAATCAAGAATTATCTCTTTTGGAAGCTATGAGACTCCCACACTAGAAGCACATTCCCAAAATATAAGAAGACTGATAAGAAGGCTTTTCCTCTTGGAGAGAAATCACTAGATGGTTGACTAATTTTAGGATAAACATTTGATCACAAGTGACCAGATATAGAATTCTCAGAAGTTAAGTAGGTTTTAATTTTAAAAAGAGCCTAGATATCCCAGAAACATTCTTGAATGTAATGTAACATGTCTTAAATTGTACTGCCATATATTGTAAATCCTGGGAGGGAGATTCTGTTTGCTCTGAGTGTGTTTTCCATTTGTTGCTTTTCACTGGAGGTGTCCAGGCACACCACACAATTCAATAAACCTGAGACTACCTTCTTTATCAGCCTTCAAAAGGTGAAAGTAAGTTAAATCTGTGTTGTTTTTATGATTGTTCATTTCAAATTCCTTTGAAGAGTCCACTGTCTTGCATGCAATCGCTTAGGAAAACAACTGATGTGCTTATTTTTATTGCAAGGGAATTGGAGTACAAGAGTAAGGAAGTTTTGCTGCAATTGTTCAGGACTTGAGTGGAACCACACACCTTGAGCACTATCCACAAGACAAGTCAGATCAGTTTGTGTCGTTCTTAAGTTTAATTGGCTTTTCCTTCTGGGTTTAGTCATACTGCATAAAGATGCCAGAAAATCAGGCCCATCAGCTCACTCCAGTACAAATGCACCAGTGGGAGTATTGGCCATGGCTGGTATTGCACTAAGGCAGCGAGCTGCTATGTGTTGGCACTTCATAAGCAAGTGAGGACAGTGCATCTTGAAGGCACAGTCCAAACTGGACAAGTCCAATGTTAAAATTCAGGCAAAAAGTACAAATGTCCGAGACCTCTTTAAGTATACCAGTCAGGCTGCAGTGACATAATTGCCGAAATGCTGGGTGGGAGGGTGAGCTGTGGAGGAGGTTGCAGAGATGCTTCATTGTGATTTGGACAGGTTGAGTAAGGGAGCAAATGCATGGCAGAAACAGTATAGTGTGGGTAAAGATGAGATTATCCAATTTGGTAGCAATAACAGAAAGGCTGATGATCTCAATGGTGATAAATTGGGAAAGGGGGAGATGCAACAAGACCTAGCAGTGTTTTACACCAGTTGCTGGGAGTATGCATGTGATGCATCAGATAGTGAAGAAGACAAATGGGATGTTGGCCTTTATCATGAGAGAATTCGAGTACAGGAGCAGGGTTGTCTTGCTGCAATTGTACAGGGTCCTGGTAGAACCACACCTGGAGTACTGTATGCAGTTTTGTTCACCTTACCTAAGGAAGATTGTACTGGCTGTGGAGGGAGTGCAATGAAGATGTAGCAGCTCGATTCCTGGGATGGCAGGACTGACAATGTAAAGAGAGACTGGATTGTTTAAGACCATAGTTACTGGAGTTTAGAAGAATGAGGGCGATCTCATAGAAGCCTATAAAATTCTTTCAGGACTAGATGGCGGAAACATGGAAAAATGTTCCTGATGACTATGGAGTCCAGAACCAGGGGTCACAGTCTAAGGATATGGGAATTTAGGAAAGAGGTGAGGAGAAATCGACTTCACCCAGAGAGTGGGGAGCCTGTGGAGTTCTTTGATACAGAAAGTGATTGAAGCTAAAACATTGAATTTTTCAAGAAGGAGATAAATATAGGTCTTGGGGCTAAAGGGATGAAAGGGTATGGAGAGAAGGTGGGAACAGGGGACTGACTTGGATGATCAGCCATGATTATTTGAATAGTGGAGCAGGCTCAAAGGGCTGAATGGCCTACTCCTGGTCCTATTTTCTTGTTTTTATATTAATATCACTGGGAACCAATTCATCATTTCAATCAAAGGCATAAACCCTGAGAAGCTAAATATTAATTTTAATCTATAATCTCTCTGTGAATCAAAGCAGCCCGATACTCGGTTATTTTCTCTGGAGAGATTGAGGCTGGATTGCACTGTCATGGTGGTCAAAGAGAAAGCTACAAGGACACTCTGAAAGGGTTTTTAGATTAGATTAGATTAGATTAGATTACTTTACAGTGTGGAAACAGGCCTTTCGGCCCAACAAGTCCACACCGACCCGCCGAAGCGCACCGACCCAGACCCATTCCCCTACAGTTACCCCTGCACCTAACACTACAGGCAATTTAGCGTGGCCAATTCACCTAATCTGCACGTTTTTGGAGTGTGGGAGGAAACCGGAGCACCCGGAGGAAACCCACGCAGACACGGGGAGAATGTGCAAACTCCACACAGTCAGTCGCCTGAGGCGGGAATTGAACCCGGGTCTCTGGCGCTGTGAGGCAGCAGTGCTAACCACTGTGCCAACGTGCCGCCCACAGTGGTTCTTTCGAAATCTTCAATATCATCTCCAGATCCTGGAAGAAGCTCACCCAGGATCGCTGCACCTCTCGCTTCCTTAGAAAGCAAGAGCCTGTCGGACACAGGGAGAAAGCAGAAGGAGAGGAATTCTGAACAATTCATTCAATACTCCGTTATCTACATTGTCCTGTTCTATTTGGACCAGAATTCCCTTGAGCAATTTTACCTTTGCAGTCACTAGAACAGAATCAAACACACCAGATGCTGAACTTTGTCATCTTCTCATCAAAGGACAAAGAGTGGAAAAATGAAAACTGAGGGTGATACAAGCCTTTGAAAGGATATAGCTGCTTAAAGGGTGGAAGCAGAGGAGATGTTTCTACTTGTAGGGGATCCACAAACTGGGGACATAAATACAAGACAGTGAGAAATAAATCTTACAGGAAGTTCTGGAGAAACATCTTTATCCAGAGTAATTACAAAGTAAAATAGTGATAATAGTGATACTTGAGATGAGCAGCATGCTTGAAATTAAGGGAAAACTAAATGGAAGAGAGGAAGCAATAGAAAATGATGTTGATAAGCCCTATAAATAGGGGAGGAGGGGGCTTCTGTAGAGCATAAAAACAGGTATACACCACTGGGCTGAATGGCATACTGTTGTGCCTTTTTAAATTAGTGTAATTCTGTGTCGCTGTCAGAGAGGGTCTGAGTCCACAGGGTTGGATACAGAGTTGTCCTCTCTAATATAGAGACATGTTATTCTAATATTCGCCGTAGAACTGTCACAGAAAGTGACTGAAGTAAAAACAATGACTGCAGATGCTGGAAACCAGATTCTGGATTAGTGGTGCTGGAAGAGCACAGCAGTTCAGGCAACATCCAAGGAGCAGCGAAATCGACGTTTCGGGCAAAAGCCCTTCATCAGGAATAAAGGCAGAGAGCCTGAAGCGTGGAGAGATAAGCTAGAGGAGGGTGGAGATGGGGAGAAAGTAGCTTAGAGTACAATAGGTGAGTGGGGGAGGGGATGAAGGTGATAGGTCAGGGAGGAGAGGGTGGAGTGGATAGGTGGAAAAGGAGATAGGCAGGTCGGACAAGTCCAGACAAGTCATGGGGACAGTGCTGAGCTGGAACTTTGGAACTAGGGTGAGGTGGGGGAAGGGGAAATGAGGAAACTATTGAAGTCCACATTTGAAGGTGGGGTCATGGTGGGGGCGGTCGGAAGAGGTGTCCTCGTGTTGGCGTTTGGCTTCAGCGGTGTAGAGGTCAGTGCGCCAGACTACCACTGCGCCCCCTTTATCTGCTGGCTTGATGTTGAGGTTGGGATTGGAGCAGAGGGATTGGAGGGCTGCGCGTTGTGAGGGTGAGGGGTTGGAGTGGGGGAGGCGGGTAGACAGGTTGAGGCGGTTATTGTCCCGGCGGCAGTTGGAAATTAAGAGGTCGAGGACAGGTAATAGGCCAGCGCGAGGTGTCCAGGTTGATGCAGTGTGTTGGAGGTGGGCGAAGGGGTCCTCGGAAGGTGGGCGGGAATCCTACCGCCCCCTCGACCATGACCCCACCACCCCATTACCAAACCATCATCTCCCAGACCATACAGAACCTCATCATCTCTGGAGATCTCCCACCCACAGCTTCCAACCTCATAGTCCGGGAACCCCGCACTGCCCGGTTCTACCTCCTTCCCAAGATCCACAAGCCTGACCAACCTGGCCGACCCATTGCCTCAGCCTGCTCCTGCCCCACTGAACTCATCTCTACCTACCTCGACACTGTCCTATCCCCCCTAGTCCAGGAACTCCCCACATACGTTTGAGACACCACCCACGCTCTCCACCTCCTCCAATACTTCCGTTTCCCCGGCCCCCAACGCCTCATCTTCACCATGGATATCCAATCCCTCTACACCTCCATCCGCCATGACCAGGGCCTCCAAGCCCTCCGTTGATTCCACTCCAGATGTCCCCAACAGTATCCTTCCACCAGCACTCTCATTCGTTTGGCCGAACTGGTCCTCACCCTTAACAATTTCTCCTTCGAATCCTCCCACTTCCTCCAGACCAAAGGGGTAGCCATGGGCACAAGTATGGGCCCCAGCTATGCCTGTCTCTTTGTTGGCTACGTAGAACATTTGATCTCCCGTAATTACACTGGCACCACTCCCCCCCATCTCTTCCTCCACTACATTGATGACTGCATTGGCGCCACCTCGTGCTCCCGCGAAGAGGTTGAGCAATTCATCAACTTCACCAACACATTCCACCCTGACCTTAAATTTACCTGGACCATCTCTGACACCTCCCTCCCCTTCCTGGACCTCTCCATCTCCATTAATGACGACCAACTTGACACTGACATTTTTTACAAACCCACTGACTCCCACAGCTACCTGGATTACACCTCTTCCCACCCTACCTCTTGCAAAAATGCCATCCCGTATTCCCAATTCCTCCGCCTCTGCTGTATCTGCTTCCAGGAGGACCAGTTCCACCACAGAACACACCAGATGGCCTCCTTCTTTAGAGACCGCAATTGTATCCGTTGCTCCCGATGCGGTCTCCTCTACATTGGGGAGACTGGGCGCCTCCTAGCAGAGCGCTTTAGGGAACATCTCCGGGACACCCGCACCAAACAACCACACCGCCCTGTGGCCCAACATTTCAACTCCCCCTCCCACTCTGCTGAGGACATGGAGGTCCTGGGCCTCCTTCACCGCCGCTCCCTCACCACCAGACGCCTGGAGGAAGAACGCCTCATCTTCCGCCTCAGAACACTTTAACCCCAGGGCATCAATGTGGACTTCAACAGTTTCCTCATTTCCCCTTCCCCCACCTCACCCTAGTTCCAAAGTTCCAGCTCAGCACTGTCCCAATGACTTGTCTGGACTTGTCCTACCTGCCTAGCTCCTTTTCCACCTATCCACTCCACCCTCCTCCCTGACCTATCACCTTCATCCCCTCCCCCACCCACCTATTGTACTCTATACTACTTTCTCTCCACCCCCACCCTCCTCTAGCTTATCTCTCCACGCTTCAGGCTCTCTGCCTTTATTCCTGATGAAGGGCTTTTGCCCGAAACGTCGATCTCGCTGCTCCTTGGATGCTGCCTGAACTACTGTGCTCTTTCAGCACCACTAATACAGAAAGTGACTGAGCCAGTCAGCCATAGAGATGTACAGCACGGAAACAGACCCTTCAGTCCAACTCCTCCATGCAGACCAGACATTCTACATTAGTCTAGTCCCATTTTCCAGCACTTGGCCCATATCCCTCTCAACCTTTCCTATTCATATATGCACCCAGATGCCTTTTAAATGTTGTAATTGTACCAGCTTCCACCACTTCCTCTGGCAACTCATTCCATACACGCACCACCATCTGTGTGAAACAGTTGTCCCTTAGGTCCCTTTTAAATTTTACCCTTCTCACCTTAAACCTGCACCCTCTTGTTCTGGACTCCACTACCCTGGGGAAAATACTTTGGCTATTCACCTTATCCATGCCCTCGGTTGACCTGTTGCTGCTAAATCTCACTAGTGTGTTTCATAAGATTTCTCTGAATGTTTTTGGGATTTGTGAAAGATGCTGTTCTCAATCCTTGGATAATAAACTGTCCAGCCGGTGAAATATTTCCAAGTCACAATGGTGAGTGGCTCAGAGGGGAACTTGCTAGTGGTGGTGCTACCCTTGTCCTTCTAGATGGAAGTGGTCGTGGCTTTGGAATGTGTTGTCAAATGAGCCTTGGTGAATTTCTGCAGTGCATCTTGTAGATAGTACACACTGCTGCTACTGAGTGCTGGTGGTGGATTTCTGTGAATGTGCTGCAATCAAGTGGGTTGTTCTACCCGAAATGCTGTCAAACGTCTTGAGTGTTATTGGAACTGCATGCATCAGGGAAAATTCCTTTTAGATGGTGGACAGGTTTTTGGGAGTTATTGCTGTTATTTCTTTCTATATGTTTGCTGTGTTGGGTGTAATGTCTTAAGCAACAGAAGTTTTATGAATTGAAAATCAGCCTTCTGAATGTGATTGTGAGGAAGATGCACATGGGAGAATACATAACTATGTAAAATCATTGATTTCTGTTTACTGTACAATGTTTGCATCGATGTGAGACCTTACGTTCTGCTATTTGGATGTGAAACACATGGACTCACTCCCTGCCTGAACCCATTTATAACTTCACTCTTTCAATTCCCCATTTAAACCTCACACCAGTTCCATCTGGTGGCTGTTATAAACAATGGTTTCACTTTCCTGAAATAGATGGATTGTTAACATCTTAGAGAATGCAACAATTATTTGAGAAATTGGGCAAGAGATGTGTGGGAGGTGAGGAAGAAGTGTTTCTTATGCAGTGAGTGGTCATGACCTGGAACTCTCTGTCTGCAAATTGGGCATGGAAATGGAAATGATCAATAATTTCAACAGGACATTGGACAAGCACTTTCAGGAAATAAACTTGCTTGTCTGCAGAGGAGAGCAGGGTAATGGATTGCTCCATGGAGAACCCGTATATGTCCAATGGACCAAATGGCCTCCTTTTGTGCTCCATTTAGAGGAATTGGTTTTTGGAACCAGATATTCTATTAGTTACTTGTGGGACGTGAGTGTCACTGTCTGGGGTAGCCTTTACTGTCTGTCCTAATTGCCCGTGAGGTGGTGGTGGCGAGCTGCCTTCTTAAACGGCTGCAGTCCATGGGCCCACAATGCCCTTAGGGAGGGAATACCAGATTTTTGACCCAGCAACCCTGAAGGAACAGCGAGATATTTACAAGTCAGGATGGTGATTAGCTTGGAGGGGAACTTGAAGGTGATAGTGTTCTCATGTATCTGCTGCCCATGTCCTTCTAGATGGAAGTGGTCTTGGTTTTGGAAGTGCTGGAGATGGTTGGGTTGAGAACACTACCTTAAGGATTCCCCATAGAGATGTCCTGGAGCTGAGATGACCTCCAACCTTCACCTCCAACCATCTTCCTATGTGCCATGTATGACTCCAACTAGTGGAGAATTTTCTCCCTGATACCCATTGATTAATAGAGGCAAACTGCACGGAAACAGACCCTTCAATGCCGACCAAGTTTCCCAAATTAAACTAGTCCCACTTGCCCTGCATTTGGCCCATACCCCTCTAAACCTTTCCTATTCATGTACCTGTTTAAATGTTGTAATCGTACCCACCTCTACCACTTCCTCTGGCAGTTCATTCCACACGTGAACTACCATCTACATGAAAAAGTTGCCACTCAAGTCCCTTTTAAAACTTTGTACTCTCACCTTAAAAATATGCCCCCTATTTTTTAATTCACCCATCCTCAGAAAAAGACCTTTGCTATTCACCAGATCTATGTCCCTCATGATTTTATAAACCTTTATAAGTGCATCCCTCAAATTTCTAATCTCTAGTTAAAAAAGTCCCAGGCTATCCAACCTATCTTTATAACTGAAACACTCCAATCCTGTCAACATTCTGGTAAATCTTCTCTGAACACTCTCCAATTTAATAATATCTTTTCTATAGCAGGACAACCAGAACTGTACACAGTACTCCAAAAGTGGCCTCACCAAAGCCCTAATACAACCTAAACATGACGTCTCAATCCGTTTTGCTAGGGGTCCTTGATGCCATACTTGGTCAAATGCAGCCTTGATGTCAAGGGCTGTCACTCTCACCTCACCTCTGCAATTCAGCTCTTTTGACCATGCTTGAACCAAAGCTATAATAACGTCAGAAGCTGAGTAGCCCTGGAGGAACCTAAGCAGGATATCATTGAGAAGATCCTTTTCCTTTTCAGTCCGTACTTTCATGGAAATATTGATTTCAACGTGAATTTAATTCTGTTGCTGATAGCAACATATCTCTGATCTCTAGGAGGGTCAATTCTGATCCTCTGCAGGCCTGGCAATACTATTACAAGTTGCTTGATCCCTGGCTGTACAACATACATAGAAAGGAAGTGTCTTAGTTGCTTTCTATGAATTTCTGTTCCTATTTTGACCTTAAACTGTTCTCTAATCCTGGTAGGTAAATTCAGGGTAGGTAAAGATTTCTGCTCCTATCACAAACCTTTTGAATTTGCAACAACATTTCATCTTCAATTCCACCATTGGAAATTCTGATTACATTTGTCTGAACAGTTTTACTAAAAGCATTCATCTCTCATTTTCTGATGCTGATATTTTACTGCTCACAAATTCTTTTTGAGACTTCGTGATCATTCTGTGGTATCTAATTATGGAATCAAGCATTGGTCAGATGTAATAATTTATAAGTGTATCTTCAGTGTACTAGCCCTGAAACGTTGCTCTAAGTACTTTGGTGAAGAAAAGTACAGTCGGTTCTGATGTAATGCGATAGTCCCATTCTTGTGCGATCTCACATTATAAGAAAATCGCATAATAGCTGCACCATTTAAACTAATGAGGCTGGAGTCGCGTTATAGCCAATACAGGTAAGGAAAGTTTGAGTTCTCCAAATAATGGTCCAAATTCTTCAATCACGTTAAAGACAATTCGCATTGAAGGAACATGAGTTATCACAGAACAGACTGTAGAAAATATACAGCCTTCTCATCATTTCCTGAAGGCACTGGCCCTTGATAATATACTTTACTACAAAGTCACAGAGGTGTTACAGTGCAGAGACCATTCAGCGCATCATGTCTGAATCAGCTCTCCAAATGAGCATCATGACTTTATGCCATTCTCCTGTCTTTTCACCACATCTGTGCACATTATTTAACTAGAAACAATCATCTAATGTTATACTGAATGTCTCAATTGAATCTCCCGCATTGGCCTCCCGGCATTGGCATGGCGACCTCTCAGCCTCCCAGCGCTGGCATAGTAACCTCATGGCATTGGCATAGCAACCCTCCAGCGTTAGCATGGCAAGCCTGTAGCCTCTGGCGTTGGCATGGCGACCTCCCAGCCTTCCAGTGCTAGCATAGTGACCTCCTCGTGTTGGCGTGGCAAGCTCCCAGCCTCACGTTGTTGCCATAGCAACCTCCCAGTGTTGGCGTGGCGAGGTCCCAGCCTCCCGGCATTGGCATAGCAACCTCCTGGCATTGGCATAGTGACCTCCTGGCATGGCGTGGTAAGCTCCCGGCATGGTGCAGCAGCCTCCCCCCATAGCAGCCTCTCTGTGTGGCGTGTCGCTGGCGCGGTGTGGAACCAGGGCCCGGTGCGGACTGGGTTCTAAGTGCCAGCATGGTCTGCTGTACTGAACCTTTATTTCTGTAATGCTGGACTTTTTATTTCTCTATTGTTTTGTAACTAAAGAAGCTGTGCCTGAGTACTTTTGTATCTAAGTCAGCACTGTAATTGGAAACGTATAAACTTTTCACTGTACTCATTGAGTATATGTAACAATAAAGACTGTTCTGTTCCATTCTCTGCTACATTTCCCAGTGGTGCATTCCAGGCTCAAACCACTCATTGTGAAAATGGTTTCTCTGACATCATATTTGCTTCTTTTGTATATTACCTCTGGAGGTGGTCAAGATGGATCATCCATTTGGCACTCCTGGCCCAAAGTTTGTTGCAAATGCATCAGCCTCATCTTTAACATAGATGTGCTGGGCACCCCCATTATTGAGGGTGGGGATATTGGTAGAAAAACCACCCAAAGCAATTTCCAACTGAACACCCTGAAAGAGAGTTATGATTTTGTTTTGGAGGTATAGATCACGATGGTTGCTCCATAATTAACCTTCTCTTCACATAGGAGTTAGTATGTTCTTTGACTTTCAGAATCTGGTGGTATTAATTTCAAAGCTGAGCTCTTTGAGTGAGCTTGTGCCGCTGCCTTTGGTATTGGTAACAGTTCAAGGAGCAAGACACAGTTTGCACCAGTTTTACCAATATTGATATCTATCACTTTTGGTTTAGTCATTTTTCTCCTCTCCTTCCTTACCTGATTTAACTGACTCCTTCTGAGGGAAGTGTCTACTGCATAGGTGACAGGTCTTCTCCATTAGCTCACTCAATTGAATACTTTCTTCATCTGTGTGAACCTCCTCATCTACATATGCATACTTTCAATTGTGGTTCTAGATAGTAACTAATAGAAAAACTGGGTGATTTGATTATGAGCTAGATTATGAGCTTCCACTAATTAGCTGAAAAGTGACACCTTGCTAATTCTTCTATCTCCAGCTGACAAACTTCACCAGAACCCTGCAATACTTTCCAGGTTTCAGCATTACCTAACACAACCTTTGGAAATCTTCCTTTGCTGCCCAATAGCTTCTTTCAGTTGCATCTCTACTTTGCACATCATCCTGAACTCTGTGACCAAAACCAAGACAGAAAGCCTGAAGGCTGTTTGGGGTCAGGACCCAGATCAAGAGTGAAGGAAAAAGGAACAACTAAAAGTATTAACTCCTCAGCATCCTCGCCATCTTTAACAAAATGCAGCAATGCAATGGCCACTGGCACCAGTGTGGGTTAGCAATTTATCACTACGAGGATGTATCTCACTCTACAGGGAACTCAATCTTTCTCATGAAAAATGTAACACAGAAACACGTGGGAAATCTGCCAAGTCCCAGTCAGAGCATATGAATGATGTCCAGCTGGAAGAGGGTGGAAACACTAGGTCTTTTTGACACATTCTTGAAGACCCACTTAATATAAACCACCCGCTCCTGTCCCATGCGAACCTCCAGCCGAGCAGAAACTTAACCACTGTCCAACTCTAAGCAAACTCGCCACCAAATTTCCAAACCCATCTCCATTGTCCCCATTTCCAACTGCCCCAGAACCCAAGTTAAACAATTCTACCAACAGTTATCTCTGCCTGGACCGATGGAACAATTCTTCCTGACGGTATCATCTCATTGAGGTCCGTAACAATTAACTATATATGGAAGTGTACTTATCCATAAGATGTGCATAATCAACACCAATATAACTAAAACATTTGTGGAATGGCTGTACAAATATATCCATAATCACATAATGAAGGGCTGCATAAGATACATTCACATATACACCTGTATAATAGAGTATAGGTGTCCTTGCACAAGATTCCTTCATTAGCACCTTCCAAACCCACAATCTCTATCATCTAGAAGGACAAGGACAGCAGATACATCAGAACACCACTCCCTGTAAGTTCTCTTCCAAGTCATTCACCATCGTGGCCTGGAAATATATCACCATTCCTTCAGTATTGTTGGCTCAAACTCATGGAATTCCCTCAAGGGCAATTCCCACAGCACATGGGCAGCAGTGGTTGAAGGCAGCTGCTCACCGCCACATTCAAGGACAATTAGGGATGGCTAATAAACTTGGCTTACCCAGTGATGCCCACATTCCATGTTACAATAATTTGTAACTTTGAACTTTAATAGTTGAAAGTTTTAAAATGCAAAGCCTTGCTGTATCATTTGCTCGTCATTGTGTATTTATAGGCAAAAGTGAGTACTGCAGATGCTGGAGATCAGAGTCGAGACTGTGATGCTGGAAAAGCACAGCAGGTCATGTGGTATCCGAGGAGCAGGAAAATTGACGTTTCGGGCAAAAGCCCCTCCTCATTCCTGATAAGGGCTTTTGCCCAAAACGTCGATTTTCTGCTCCGCGGATGCTGCCTGACCTGCTATGCTTTTCCAGCGCCACACTCTCGACTCGATTGTGTATTTATAGACTGCTTATCAATATCTCATATAATGAAGTGTAAATTTACTTTAACATTAGAAACAAAACCAAATTAATAAAATAATTAATTCATGTTCAGTTGGAGATAAAAGAAAAATATATTTGTGCCAAAAATTGGCAAAATTAAACAGAAAATGTGCAGAAATGTAAGAATATACCATCCAGTATTCTCATCTTTCAGCTTATAGAACTTGTTTTAACAGCTCTTTAAGTTATAAAAGATTGTCTTCCTTTGTAATAAGAATTCAGATAGATAATATATTCAGAGATTACTAATAAGTTTGTTTGTGTTTTTCAATAAGCCTTACATCTTCTACTTCAGATTTAATCAGAATGTAAAGGGGAAAGAACACAACACAGACTGACAAATGTTAAGATGTGAAATACTCAATCAAAAAACATATGAAGGTAAATGTTGATTTGATTTATTTAGACGCAAACGTGTGACAAACAAGAATTGATCAATAGGCATAAACCTTGACTTTCTGGACTTCTTTGTCCTCGCATTCTCTTTTTCTACTGTAGTAATAAAATGTGTTATCTCGTCTTTGAAGTTTTTTCACATACCCAGTATCTGGCCAACGATCCACCTGCATTGAACAGAACGTCACTGTCTCAATTTTGTCACACACCACTTCTTTGAGTAGAATACAGCATAATGCACTCTAAAATCTAGGGATTGAAATGCAACATGTGAAACATCTGAGTAGCTTTTGAGATATATTGTAAAGCTTTCTTAAAGATCTGTAACAGAAATGATAAGTATATTTTCAAATTATTTCAGTTCCCCAAACATCCAGATATCAGGGTCATAGAGGTTTTAAAGCATGGAAAGGGATTTTTTCATCCATCATGTCCATGCCAGTCATCAAACACCGATCTATTCTAATCCCATTTCCCAATGCTTGACTCATTGCCTTATATGCTATTGTGTTTCAAATGCTTGTCTAAATTGTTCTTAAATGTGTTGCACGTTCCTTTTAAGCAGTGTATTCTGGATCCCCACCACCCTCTAGGTGAAAAAGTATTTGCTCAAATCTCCACTAGACCTCCTGCTCCTTACCGAAAAATTGTGTTCGCTCTACAAAGAGGAAATGCTTCTCCTATGACTATGTCCCTCAGAACTTTGTACACCTCAATCAGATACCCTTTCCTCTAAGGAAAACAACCCCAGCCAATCTATCTTTATAGGTGAATCACTCCAGTCCAGGCATCCTGGTGAATCTCCTCTGCACACTCTATCATGCAATCTCATTCTTCCTATAGTGTGGTGACCAGAAATGCACACAGTACTCCAGGTGTGGCCTAACTGAATTTCATATAGCTCCATCCTCGCCTTATACTGTTTCAACTGTTCTGAGGAAGAGTCACTCGACCTGAAACTTTAACTCTGATTTCTCTCCACAGATGCTGCCAGTACCTGCTGGGCTTTTCCAGCAACTTCTGTTTTTGTCTCTGTTTTATAACATCCACAGTTCTTTCAGCTTTTTTTCTAAGATGTCATCCCTGTTTACCTCATTAATTGACTCCCTGATCAATATCAAGAGTCAAATTAGAGTGGGGCTAGAAAAGCACAGTAGGTCAGGCAGCATCCGAGGAGCAGGAATAATTGACATTTCGGGCAGGAGCCCTTCGTTAGGAATGGCCTCATTCCTGATGAAGGGCTCCTGCCCAAAACATCGATTTTCCTGCTCCTCGAATGCTGCCTGACCTGCTGTGCTTTTCCAGCACCACTCTAATCTTGACTCTGATCTCTAGCATCTGCAGTCCTCACTTTCGCCTTCTTAATCAATATGGTGACTCCCCTTCCTCTTTAATAGCTCCCCCTCCATCAGGCCTAAAGATTCCATGTCCCAAATATTGGACTGCCAGTTCTATCCATCAGTGAGCCATGTCTCTGTGATAGCAATGATACCACATTCCTGTATATAAATCAACACCCTCAAATCATTTGCCTTACTTGCAAGACCTCTTGCATTAAAATAAACAAACCTATCGGAATAAAATTGATTAGATCTGTAAAAGAAAATATGAACAAGTAAACAAAAACAACATGCTGGAGAAACTTAATGAGTCGGGCAGCATCTGTGGAGAGAGAAACAGAATTGGTAACATTTTGAGTCCAATGTGACTCTTGTTCAGAACTAAGTTGCTTGACTTGCTCAACATTATCACATCAGTTCTGAAAAAGGATCATATCTAACTTGAAGTATTAACACAGTTTCTGTCTCCACAGATCCTGACAGATCCACTGAGTTTAGAACATAGAACATTACAGCACAGTACAGGCCCTTCGGCCCTCGATGTTGCGCCGACCTATGAACCAAACTGAAGCCCATCTATCCTACGCTATTCTGTTTTCATCTATATGCTTGCCAATGACCACTTAAATGTCCTTAAAGTTGGTGAGTCTACTACTGTTGCAGGCAGTGCATTCCACACCCCTACTACTCTCTGAGTAAAGAAGTTACCTCCGACATCCATCCTATATCTATCACCCCTCAATTTAAAGCTATGTTCCCTCATGCTAGCCATCACCATCTGAGGAAAAAGGCTCTCACTGTCCACCCTATCTGACCCTCTGATTATCTTATATGTCTCAATTACGTCACCTCTCAACCTTCCTCTCTCTAATGAAAATAGCCTCAGGTCCCTCAGCCTTTCCTTATAAGGCCTTCCCTCCATACCAGGCAACATCCTAGTAAATCTCCTCTGAACCCTTCCCAAAGCTTCCACATCCTTCCTATAATGCGGTGACCAGAACTGTATGCAATACCCCAAGGGCAGCCACACCAGAGTTTTGTTCAGCTGCAGCATGACCTCGTGGCTCCAAAACTCAATCCCTCCACCAATAAAAGCTAACACACCATTAGGGATCTATATACATGGACACCGAGATCTCTCTGTTCATCCACACTGCCAAGAATCTTAGTATTAGCCCAGTACACTTTATTCCTGTTGTTCCTTTCAAAGTGAATCAACTCACACTTTTCCGCATTAAACTTTATTTGTCACCTCTCAGCCCAGCTCTGCAGTATCTATGTCACTCTGTAACTTGCAACATCCATCGGCACGATCCAAAACTCCACCGACCTTAAGTGTTACCTGCAAATTTACTAACCCCTCCTTCTTCGCACTCATCCTGGTCATTTATAAAAGTGACACCTACAGTGGCCCCAAAACAGATCCTCCCCCATAGCTTTTATTTCAGATTACCAGCAGCCACAGAGTATTTCGCTTTTATATGAACCAGCAAATGTTGAAAGTTAAAAATCACACAACATCAGGTTATAGTCCTACAGGTTTAATTGGAAGCACTAACTTTCAGAGCACTGCTCCTTCATCAGGACAACCGAAAGCTAGTGCTTCCAATTAAACCTGTTGGACTATAACCTGGTGTTGTGTGATTTTTAACTGTGTACACCCCAGTCCAACACCGACATCTCCACATCAAAACAAATGTTGAGATTGCAGAAATGAACAATAAATATTTAGGGAGCAAAGATTATCAGGTCGTTTTGGAATCTTCATTTTCACTACAAAAATGAAAGAATGGCTATTTTAAATCTGAAAGTAATCATTTTAATATTATAAAAAAGCCTTTGGAAGATTCCATTTTAGAACTTAGCCCTATCATAATGTGACTTCATTGCTCAAACCTGGTTGACTTAATGGATGGATATTTGTATTTCTCATCATTGTCCTGTGTGTTAATTCCTTTGGTTTAATTTTCTATTGGACACCAACCTGTACTTATTTTATAACATTTCCGCAGGCTTTCCTTTACAAATATTGCAAATTAAATAATTGTAGCATACAAATAGTCAGCGACAGAATATATTACCCCATCTACTTGCTTTACTTGCTTGTATTCAATTTCATCTCTGTATCCAGCTTGTTGAAATCTGTATAAATTTTCTATTTCTTCAGTCCATTGCTTGGCACGACTCATAAATTTAGGTTTCACTTCCTGCCCTTGGGTTCCAAAGTCTCTCAAAGACATAATGTAATAAATACCTAAAGCAGAAAAGAAAGATTAACTTTGACCTTCTACTTTACATCTACATACAAAAGCGATGCTTACAAATAGATTACCTTATAATATATCTGAAGTTGTACATTCATGACCAATGGTCCTTTGAAAACATTTAATCTGTGTTCAGGATGAAGGAGACAAAGGCAACATTTTCCAAGTTTGCTGATGACACAAAACTGGGCAGGATTGTAAATTGTGAGGAGGCTTCAAGGTATTGTAGATAGATTGAGTGAGTGGCCAAACACATGGCAGTTGCAGTACATTGTGACTAAATGTGAAATTATAACATTTGGCATTAAAAACAGAATGGAAGAGTATGATTTAAATCATTCTGTATAGTGAGGTGTGAATATACAAAGGGATTTGGGTGTTCATCTACACCAGTCAATGTAAGTAGACAGGCTGGTGCAGCAAGCAATTGAAACAGCTTTATTGGTCTTCATTGCAAGAGGGTTTCAGTTCACAAATAGAGATGTCTTAATGCAGTGTATTGGGCCTTGGTGAGATCAGACTTGGGAGTATTGTATGCAGTTTCGGTCTCCCTACCTATGAAAGGATATACCTGCCATAGAGGGAGTGTACTGGAGTTTCACTAGATTGTTCTAGGGTTGGCCTATGAGAAGAGATTGGTTCAGCTGGACCTGTATTCACTAGAGTGGGTGAGGAGGCTGAGAGGAGATCTGTTTTAACATATCAAATTCTAACAGGGGCTGGACAAACTAGGAGCAGGGAAGATGCTTTCCTTGAACAAAAAAATCAAAGAACTATGGATGGAAGAAATCAGAAACAAAAACAGAAATTGCTGGAGAAATTCAGCAGGTTTTGCAGCATCTGTGGAAAGAAAACAGAGCCAACATTACAGGTCCTGAACTGATGCTTTCCCTGGTTGGGGGAGCCAGAACTGGGGTCAGAGCCTCAAGATACAGGGTAGACCATTTATGGCTGAGATGAGGAAAAACCCAAAGGCTAGTGAACTGTGGAATTCTCTACCACAGAAGGCTATGGAGGTCAAGTCACTGAATATATTCAAGAAAGAGGTAGATGCATTTTTAGATTTTAAAGGCATCAAGAGGAACATACATAAGAATATGGCATTGAGAGAGGATCAGTGGTGATCAAACTGAATAGCAGAGAAGGCCAAATGGCCTACTCATGATCCAATAGTTTATATTTCACTTTGTTTAGAAAGAAAGATTTGCATTTAAAGTCTGTCGCATTATATACCTCTAGATTCATGACTTCTAGATTTCCCAAAGTACTTTACAGCCAGTGACGTAATCACTGCAGTCATGCAGGGAAAGCCGACAATTTGCTTGACAAAATGCCAGATAGCCTGTTCAAATTATGTTCATTGAGGGATGAAGGACCACTGAGAAAACTCTGCTCTTCTTCAAAATTTTGACAAAGCCTAAACAAAGGAATTTTCTTGACATTTGGAATTAAATATTTGTACTCACTCAGCATTTCTTGGCACGTGTAAAAGTCCATTGCCATGCTGAAAAATCTGCTGAGAAACGCTGATTAATAAGCTCACCCTGTGCATGATACAGAAGGCAAATTTCCCATACCCTCATACCTCAGTTATATAAACACAGGTTGGCAAGAATCATCGTGCTCTTTCCCAGTGACAAATCTACCGCTCCCCCGGATCCTCAATGGTCACACTGCAGTAATCTGAAGCATTGCAGATCTCGCCTCCTTAACTGTAGGATGAGCAAGTCTGCTGGGTCTGGGTCCCGTCTCCACTCACTGGGTCTGTCTTTTACAGCCCACACGGTGAGATTTCACTATTAACCTTCAGCTGATCAACATTCTCACTGCCAGTGTCTAATGTTTCATGCTGCAGAAACTCACCCTTGAAAACCAACTCAATAAGTTATTCCCACACAGAGACAACACAGGCTAGACTGTCACTTTATCCTGTTCGTGAGACGTTGGAGGTTGCTGGTGTGTTGTTGTCACCTGTAACCAGGCAACACATGACGCGACAATGTAGCAGAGAATATTCTTCCGGTCTAGTGGGAAACCACATGTGGAGCGTCACAGGACAATTCTAAATCAGCTGATCGGTATTCATTCAATCAGACAGAACATGAGCAAGCTCATTCCATAGGATTAATGCAAATAAAGCATTTTCCCCACTAACACCCGGGCAATTCACTGATGGCATTCGAACGCCAGTTAACAGAGAGAGAGAGAGAAAAAACATAAGGTTGGCTGTCTGGGAGTGAGAATGAACATAACATCCAAGTAGAAAGGGAAAGTATTATGTCCCAGAGGCTTCCAGCAATTAGATTCGGAGCAGGCTTGCTATTTTTTAAAAAATGAACGAACTGGGCACCGGTGTCATGAGGGGATGTAATAAATTCACTGAAATCCCCGACTGGACTTAGAATGCAAAAGAGCTCCACATGGAATTACAGGAACGTGCTAAAAATTGCTCATTGCTTTATATCAACGATGGCAGTATCGCAGGCTGGATGTAATTTAGAAAATAGTCTACTATTCCTCCTAGGTGGAGTATAGAGTCTCAGCTGATAGTCTAAAGCAGCGCTGAGTGACTGCTGCTTTATTGAGGATAGAAGAAAGAGAGAAGGGGAAGTGGGAAGGAGTCATATAGATTCACAGAATAATTACAGCACACAAAGGAAACCATTCAGCCTGTTGAGTTTCTGCTTGCTCTCTGAACGAGGTATTCCCCTGGTGCTTGTCCTCTGCTTTGTCCTCATAAACCTGCACATCCCTCCTTTTCAGAGGATACTCCAGTTTCCTCTTAAAATTCTCAATTTGTCCTGTCTGCACTAAACTCAGGCACTGCATTTCCAGATCCTAACCATCCGCCTCACAGTTCACAATGTTTCTTCATTTTGTAACATATGCAAAATTTTGAAAATGTGCTGTGCACACACTTGTTCATGTCATCAGTATACACTGAAAAAAGCAGTTGTTGTAAAGCTGATCCCTGGGCAACCCCATTGAACTAGTCCCTGTTCAAGATCACTCCCTCCTTCATTTAGTAATCTTGTAAATAAATTCTGTTTTGTTTAAAACCAAGTGGTTTGACCAGCAGCATCTCTCCTGGAATATCCACTGTGCACCTGCTTAAAGCAACTAGCAAAGTTAGGGGCTAGGTTATCTTCTTGAAATCTTCCTGAAGAAGGGCTTATGCCCGAAACGTCGATTCTCCTGTTCCCTGGATGCTGCCTGACCTGCTGCGCTTTTCCAGCAACAGATTTCCAGCTATCTTCTTGAAATGTTTGAGGGGCTCTGGCCTGGTCCATAACAGTAGGGACACCACCACTGTGCCACAAGAGGGCCCCCCCTTTTGTGGGCTTCATAGTTTATTTTCCTTACTTTAGAGACAAAGAGAATGGTAAGCAGGCAGGTAGGGGAAGGAAGGAAGGCAAGAGGGAAGGTGTCCAATGGGACTGAAAGGAGAGGAAGGGAGCACTGAAGAGAGTGGGGAAAATGGTCAAGAACACTATTGTGTTTTCTTTTCTTTCTTGGCTTAGCCTTCTCCAGCTTTGACACATGCCATTGTTAGTGACCTCCATGGGGAATGTGCTCTCTCTGTTTGCAGCATTAGGATATGGAATGCTCAGGGATGGACTACAGTCATTCAAAAACTAGCCTACTACCACCTTCTCAAGGGAGATTGGGTGGGGAACATTAAATCTTGCCTTGCCAGTGATATGCACACCCATGCATGCAGAAAAAGCAACAGCTGTTCACACAAAGCATCAAAAAGAACAAAATAACAGTGGACACTTTGATTAAATGATAAATTGGCAGATTAAATGGTTAAAAAGAAAACAATTGGATACAGACCCAAAGTTCTGTAACCCACAGAGCTCCAAAGAGTTGGAAAGAGGTGAAAGGCTGAATTAGTCATTTCTAGCTAGCATAGACAAAATGGGCCAAGTGGCCTCCTTGCAAGCTGTAAATCCTATGCTTCTGAATGTTCCAACATTTCCTGAAAAGAGAGAGAGAGAGACCGAAATCTGAGATGTTCAATAAGATGAAGCAACAAAGAACAGAAAAGCACTAGATGCTGGGAATCTGAAGTGAAAATGGGCAATAGGCAAATACAAAGCACCCAATTGTAGGAGCCCAAGGAAATGTAACCTTCCTTTGAGAAGAATGCTTTGTGCAGGCTGGGTTTGTTTTAACTGGCTGTGTTTCTCGATGGTGTGAGCAGAGAGACAAGCTCAACACTCTGGTCTGTCAGCTCCTAGCCAGCATTTCTTTTATTTGCATAAAATGTACTTTATTCATAAATTATAAGGGTAATACAAAACAATTAAAGTTGGACATTACAGAAAACGCAATTTAAAATCATGTTTTTAATTTGAGAGTCACACCCACATGCCTCCATCTAAATCAAAATAACAACATTTCCAATATGACCATACAAACATAACTAGGAGTCTGGAGCAGGCCATTCAGCCCATCGAGCCTGCTCTGCCATTTAATACAATCATGGATGATCTCATCTCACCTTCGACTCCATTTTCTTGCCTGCACTCTATAATCTTTCAACCTGTTACTAATTAAAAATCTGTCTCCCCCTTAAATTTACTTAAAGTTGTTGGAGGCTAGTACAATTGCAACATTCAAAAGGCATCTGGATGGATATATGAATAGGAAGGGTTTGGAGGGATATGGGCCGGGTGCTGGCAGGTGAGACTAGATTGGGTTGGGATATCTGGTCGGCATGGACAAGTTGGATTGAAGGGTCTGTTTCCATGCTCTACATCTCATACCCCATGCTGCACTCTTGGGGTAGTGAATCACAGATTTACAACCCTTTGTGAGAAGTAATTCCCTTTCACTGTTTTAAATCTGCAACCCTTTATCCAAAAATTATGACCTCTCATTCTAGATTTCCGTATGAGGCAACATTTTTTCTATGTCTACTTTCTCAAACCAGGTGAGCAGATCTGAGCACACCTTAGGAACAGATTATCTTAGGAGGGAGTATAATGTACATTTACAAGAAAGATACCTAGACTTCAGGGGTTAAGTTATGAGGAAAGATTATACAAATAAGGCTTGTTTTCTATAGAATTTAGAAGGTTACAGGGTGATCTGATCAAAATCTTCAAAATATTAACAAGAAGACAGGGTAGATACAGATAAACTAGTTCCACTGGTTGGGGGTTCTAGAACGAGGGGCATAGTCTGAGAATTAGGGCCAGAGCATTCAGGAGAGATTAGATTAGATTCCCTACAGTGTGGAAACAGGCCCTTTGGCCCAACAAATCCACACCGTCCCTCCGAAGAGGAACCCTCCCAGACCCATTCCCCTACATTTACTCCTGACTAATCCACCTAACACTATGGGAAATTTAGCATGGCCAATTCACCTGACCTGCACATCTTTTGGACTGTGGGAGAAAACTGGAGCACCCGGAGGAAACCCCCACAGACACAGGGTGAACGTGCAAACTCCACACAGACAGTTACCTAAGGCGGGAATTGAACCCGGGTCCTTGGCACTGTGAGGCAGCAGTGCTAACCACTGAGCCACTGTGCCGCCCAGATGTTAGGAAGCGATTCTACACACAAAGGGTGGGAGAGGTTGGCAACTCTTTTCCACAAATGAAAGTGGATATTGGATCAGCTGTTAATTTTAAAGCTGAGAAGAATAATTGTTTGTTCCGCAAAGACATTAAAGGATATGGGCCAAAGGCAGGTGTATATGAAGTTAGGGGAGAAAGTGAGGTCTGCAGATGCTGGAGATCAGAGCTGAAAATGTGTTGCTGGAAAAGCGCAGCAGGTCAGGCAGCATCCAGGGAACAGGAGAATCGACGTTTCGGGCATAAGCCCGTCTTCAGGGCCACAGATCAGTCATGATCCCATTAAATGGTGGAACAAGCGAGAAGGGCTAAATGGTCTATTTCAGGCTATTTTTATATATACCTCAATTCGTTCTCCTGTCACTCTAAACTCCAAAGTGTATAAGGCCAAAACTGATCAATCTACTTCATAAGGCAAACCCCTCCTGGAATCAATCAATCCAGTGAACCTCCTCTGAACTGTCTTTAATACAACTAGATCCCTCCTCATGTAAGGAACCAAAATTGTGGGCAATACTCTAGGGCAGTTCACTAATGCCTTGAACAGTTGCACCAACTGTTCCCTACTCCTTTAGTCCAACAGTCCCTATTCCTTTAGCAATAAAATGCCAGATTAAATATTACTTATAAAACTCCAGTAGGAGTAACGAGGGATTACCGAGCGCCGGGGTACATCAAGGTAGAATTAGACAGAGAGAATTTCCAAACATTCAACCCCAACTCTCTCCCCCTAACACCAGGAAATCCTCAACACTAAATCCTTCCGGCTTTTCCTGATCTTCCGGGATCGTCAGCCGCAGGGCCCCGCCCATGGGCTGCTCTGATTGGCCCTGTGTTGTATCAATCGGAGCCGGCAAATTGTATCCATTTGCGGCGGATCGGCTGGTTACCGACAAGAAGCAGCAATGAGCTCGTTCCAGGGTCGCATGCACGAATACCCCAGCATCTCCATCGATAGGTTTGACAGAGACAACCTGCTGGCCAAAGCTTATTTCTTGTCGCATTGTCATAAAGGTGGGAGAGTCCTCTTTTGAAACTAATTCCGGGGGGATGGGAGAAGGAGGAGGGCAGTGAGTAATTGCTGAAACAAACATACACTCTGTCTCTGCTGAAGAAGTCACTAAACTCGAAATATTAACCCGATTTCTCTCTCCACAGATGCTGCCAGAGCTTCTGAGTTTCTCCAGTGATGTCTATGTTTCTGATCTCCTGTAGTTGTTTATTTTGTTGCTCAAGGAGTGACAGGGCTGTCTTGAGAAACCAGCCTCACGCAGAGTGGGTGTTGCAGTGTCTCACTGCCCTCACATACTGCCTGGGTGGACCTGCCTCCCCACTGAGGGGCTGGGTCTCAGAGCTGGCTGCTTCGTCTCAGTCCAAAGATGAAGTTTTGCCGCAGAGAGCTCTCACTGGCAAGTTGCAAGATTCAGAGTTGTCCTGTTGTCATAGTGTTGGGACTGGGATTCCTCAGGGTCCCTCTTACCGACTTCTGTCAGATCCCTTCTGAATTCAGTCTGCTGGTAGGATCATTTGTTTTGTTTTGTAGTGTTTCTAGTCCCCTGATATACCCTCTCCCAGTGAGGCAAACACCTCAAGGCCAGAAGAATTAGGTATAAAACTGAAGGAGCTACAAAGACATCCCTGGGGCTGGTGTCAATGCTGGTCGATTGCACTAACTAGTTCCTGGTTACAAACCCTGTGGGTGGACTAAGACCATGAGAAATATGAACAGCAGTAGACCTCAAACCTGCTCTGACATTCAGTAGGGTCATAGCTGATCTGACAATCTTCAGAAGTTCCAAAGAGTCTCAACTCTCTAAGAAATGACACCTCTTAATCTTGGACTTGTACTGCCATCTGGCCCTAGATTCTCCCATGAGGGGAAATATCTGCTCAGCATTTCAGCTAAGTCCCTTAAGTATCCTATATATTTCAATGAGATCATCTCTCATTCTTCTAATCGCCTGTGAGTAGAGTCCCAACCTGTTTGACCTTAGATCATAAGACAGTTCCTCCCTACCAGGGATCACCCTGGTGAACATTCTCTAAACTGCCTCCAATTAAATGATATCTTTCCCTAAATGTGTGGACTCGAACAGCTCTCACTATTACAGATATGGTCTCACCAACACCTTTTACAAGCCCAGTAAGATTTCCCTGTTCTTATGCTCCAACACCCCAGAAATAAGGGGCAACATTCCATTAGCCTTCTGATTACTGGCTGCACCCATGTATTAGCTTTCTGTATAACCTCGGCACAATGTCATGGGCCAGAGGGCCTGTTCTGTGCTGTACGTTTCTATGTTAAGATGGATTTTAAGTTAAAAATCACACAACACCAGGTTATAGTCCAACAGATTTAATTGGAAGCACTAGCTTTTGCAGCACTGCTCCTTCATCAGGTGGTTGTGGAGGACACAATTGTAAGACACAGAATTTATAACAAAAGTTTACAGTGTGATGTAACTGAAATTATACATTCAACATATTGTCTAGATAACACCAATTGTTACAGTTAACCTGAGAATGCAACTTTAAAAAGAAGTTTTGTGATTTACACATGAAAGAAGTGAAACTAACATGGTATTCGAGCAGATGAAAGACTCAACAAAGAATCGAGGTGTTTTTCAATGTATAATTTCAGGGAATGAAAGTTAAAGGTAATGGATGTGCTGCCAGTGAAGCAAGCTGCTTTGTCCTGAACGGTGTCAAACCTCTTGTTGCACCCATCCAGGCACGTGGAGAGTATTCCATCACATTCCTGACTTGTTTTATGTAGGCTTGTCATTTACTCCCCTGGATGAAATTCTATTTCTAACGCTTTAACATGTGACGCATTAACAGATCCCATCAATACTAGAACATCCTTTCTGCACAGCACTGATGAATTGCAACCTGGCAGAAATATTGAAATACTGTCTTTTTGAGGTTTCTGGGGTACAGAGAGTTATAGAGATGTACAGCATGGAAACAGACCATTTGATCCAACTCATCCATGCTGACTAGATATTCTAAACTAATCTAGTCCCATTTACTAGCATTCAACCCATATCCCTCTAAACCCTTCATTTTCATTTACCCATCCAAATGCCTTTTAAATGTTATAATTATACCAACCTCCACCACTCCCTCTGGCAGGTCATTCCATACACCCACCACCCTCTGCATGAAAAAGGTGCCCTTAGGTCTCTTTTATATCTTTCCCCTCTCACCCTAAAGCTGTGCCCTCTAGTTCTGGGCTCCCTCACCCCGGGGAAAATACCTTGTCTATTTATCCTATCCATGGCCCTCAGGATTTTATAAATGTAAGGCAAAGAAAATCAAGAAAAGTTGCAGATTTGTTTGAGTCAGAGGATTCTATTAATGCTGACCACTTGTCCAACATTACTTCAGTTAGAATAGAAGAGCTACAGCCTGTGGATGTATACAGAATTGCTGAATGGTCAATTTTCATCTATTTTTCAGATCATATGAAAGGATTAAGAGCTCCTGTTCTGAAACGCCGACTGGAATGCAGGTAACTGTTCCACTTTCATTCCTGAAATGATATTGACAGGGAATGCATCCTCAGGGTTTGGGGAGGTGATATACCTGGTTTGTGTATCTTGTGATAGCCATTTTGTTTTCACTCTGATCATTGTATGATAATTTATGGTTTTGAATTGGTTTGATTTATTATTGTCACATGTACTGAGATACAGTGAAAAGTATTGTTTTGCACGCTATCCAGACTATTCATACCTTACATAAGCACATTAGGGTAATCAAACAGAATGCAGTATACAGTGTTACAGCAACAGAGAAGGCGCAGAGAAAGATCAACTCTAATATATGAGAGATCCGTTCATAAGTTTGATAACAGCGGGGAAGAAGCTGTTCTTGAATCTGTTGGTACGTGTTTTCAAACTTTTGTTTCTTCTGCCCAATGGATGAGAGTATAATCGGTGTGGGAGGGGTCTTTGATTATATTGGCTGCTTTCCTGAAGCATCGGGAAGTGTAGATGGATGGAAGGATGGTTTTCGTGATGGACTGGACTGGATTCACAACTCTCTAATTTCTTGTGGTCTTGGGCAGAGTAGTTGTCGTACCAATTTGTATTCATCCAAAAAGGATGCTTTCTATGGTGCATCTATAAAAATTGGTAGGAGTCCTTGTGGACATGCTGAATTTCCTGAGCCTCCAGAGGAAGTAGGAGAAGTGCTAAAGCTAACACAATCTATCATGAAATTTCTATGGCCCATTATCCATTATGTTATAATCTTCCAGGAATCCCTGGAGTCAGGGAGTTTGCCAGAGGACTGCAAATTGGCTAATGAAACACCCCTGTTTAAGAAGGGAGGGAGGCAGAAGACAGGAAATTATAGGCCGGTTAACCTGACCTTGGTCGTTACTAAGATTTTAGAAATCATTATTAAGGATCAGATTGCAGAGTACTTGGAACTGCATAGCAAAATAGGGCTGAGTCGGCACAGCTTTATCAAAGCTAGTATGCTTGACAAATTTGTTACAATTCTTTGAGGAGGTAACAAGCACATTAGCAAAGGAGAGCCAGAGGACATCATAGAGCCATAGAGATGCACAGCATGGAAACAGACCCTTCGGTCCAACCCGTCCATGCTCCTCCTCTCACTTGTCTCTCCACCCTTCAGGCTCTCTGCCTGTATTCCTGATGAAGGGCTTTTGCCCGAAACGTTGATTTCACTGCTCCTCGGATGCTGCCTGAACTGCTGTGCTCTTCCAGCACCACTAATGCAGAATCTGGTTTCCAGCATCTGCAGTCATTGTTTTTACCAACCAGATATCCCAACCCAATCTAGTCCCACCTGCCAGCGCCCGGCCCATATCCCTCCAACCCTTTCCTATTCATATACCCATCCAAATGCCTCTTAAATGTTGCAATTGTGCTAGCCTCCACCACATCCTCTGGCAGCTCATTCCATACACATACCACCCTCTGCATGAAAAAGTTGCCCCTTAGGTCTCTTTTATATCTTTCCCCTCTCACCCTAAACCAATGCCCTATAGTTCTGGACTCACCGACCCCAGGGAAAAAACTTTGTCTATTTATCCTATCCATGCCCCTCATAATTTTGTAAACCTCTATAAGGTCACCCCTCAGCCTCTGATGCTCCAGGGAAAACAGCCCCAGCCTGTTCAGCCTCTCCCTGTAGCTCAGATCCTCCAACCCTGGCAACATCCTTGTAAATCTTTTCTGAACCCTTTCAAGTTTCACAACATCTTTCCGATAGGAAGGAGACCAGAATTGCATGGCAATATTCCAACAGTGGCCTAACCAATGTCCTGTACAGCTGCAACGTGACCTCTCAACTCCGGTACTGGGTAATCCAAGATGGAGGACGGGAAAAATTTCTGGCTGTAAGAGCTGCTCCTTTTTTTTTGAGGTATTTTAGGTGTTGGAGGTGATTTCCTCGAATTCCAAGAGCAGCAATTACTGTTTTATATGCTATTGCATTGTTTTGGAACTTTGGAAAAAAAAAGTCAAAACAATAGCAGTTTAAAAGGGAGAAGAGCAGACAAAGGAAGCACATGGTGAGGACAGTGCAGGAGAGAGAGAGAGAGAGAGAACCTGCACAGTTACCGCCTTTGCTGTTTGAATTCATGTATCGCTGCACATCGGAGTGCATCTGGGAAAATTAACATCATCTATTTGGATTTCCAGCAGGTCTTTGACAAGGTGCCATATGGGAGGCTCCTAAATAAGATAAGAAACAATTGTGTTAGGGGCAAGATGCTGGTATGGAGAGAGGATTGGCTGACAGGCAGAAGGCAGAGAGTGGGGCTAAAGAAATCTTTTTCAGGATGGCAGACATTGACTAGTGGAGTTCTACAGGGATCTGTGCTTGAGCCACAATTATTTACATTCTGGGCAAAGGAATGGAGGGGATTGTTGGTACATTTGCAAATGATGTAAAGATAGTTAGAGGGACAGGCAGTGTTGAGGAAGTGAGGAGGCTGCAGAAGGACTTGGACAGGCTAGGGGAATAGACAAAGCAGTGAATAGTGGAACACAGCGTAGGAAAGTGTGAGGTTATACATTTTGGTCAGAAGAATAGAGGCATTGGGGAAAGACTTCGGAAATCTCAAGTCCCTTTGTGTTTCAGAGTCTCAGTTCAGGATTCTCTTAAAGTTAACATGCAGGTGCCATTGACGGTTCGGAAGGCAAATACAATGTCAGCATTCATTTCAAGAGGGCTAGAATACAAGAGCAGAGATGTACTGCCTAGGCTGTTTAAGGCTTTGGTCAGACTGCATTTGGAATACTGTGAGCAAATGTGCCACATCTAAGGAAGGATGTGCTGGCATTGGAGGGGATTCAGAGAAGGTTTACAAGAATGACCCTGGAAATGTCAAATGAGGAGCAGTTAAGGACACTGGTTCTGTACTTGACGGAGTTTAGAAGGAAGGGCAGGTGTGCAATTCATTGACTGCATTTAAGAGATTCTTAATTGGTAAGGCAATCAAAGGTTATAGGGAGAAGATAGGAGAATGGGGTTGAGAAATGTGTCAGTCATGATTGAATGGTGGAGTGGCCTCAATGGGCCGAATGGCCTAACTCTGCTCCTATACATTATCGTCTTGATGCTGCTTCAAAACCCAAGGCCTTCTCTGCAGTTTGCCTGTATTGAATTGACTCTTGCAATTGGGTAACAGCAATGTATTTCTGAGGTTTCTATTAAGTTTAATTATTTGAACTAGCTTAAATACAAACATGTTAGAATCTTGTGAATACACCAAAAGTCATGGTTGGGTTTCTGTTTTGGATTTAAAAAGTTGCATTTGTTAAATGTAGTTTAATGATTAGAGATACTGATGACTAAAACATTTTCAGCCTTGATACTCCTGGGGAATCTGTCTTATCCATGCATTGTCTCTGCTTCTGATGAATATCACATCTGCCCACTCAGTTCTTTATTTATTCACTCATGGAACATGGGCATCACTGGCTGGTCAGCATTTTGCTCACGAGAAGCTAGTGGGGATGAGCCACCTTCTTGAACTACTGCAGTTAATGTGCTGCAGGATGACCTACAATGCTGTTGGGAGGAATTTCCAGAATTTTGGCCCAGCAACACTGAAGGAACAATGATAGTGGTTCTGGGGGGAACTTGCAGGGAGTGATGTTTCCATATCATCTGCTCCCCTTTCTTTCGAGATGGAAGTGTTTGTGGATTTGAAAGATGCTATCCAAGGATCTTAGATGAGTCCAGTTCTGGTCAATGATAACCCCAAGGATGTTGACAGTGGAGGATTCAGTGATGGTAACACCATTGAATGTCAAGGGGTGGCGATTAGATTGTCCCTTATTGGGCATTGTCTTTGCCTAACAATGACTCATTGAGTTTGGCAGCAGATGGCCCGTTGTGTCCATTATGTCAGCACCAGTCAGTGAGAACCTATCTACTCTAGTCCTATTTTTCAACACGTGATTCATAGGTTTGTTGTGTCAAATGATCATCTTAATACTTCTTTAAAGTTATGATGCTTCCTGCATCTACCACCCATTCTTGTGGTGAATTTTAGATCTCTGTGTGAAAAACATTCTCCTTAAATCCCTTCTAATCCTCCTGCCTTTTACCTTAAATCTGTGCCCTCTGAGTATTACTCCCTCTATTAATGTATGAATTTTCTTCCTGTCTACCCACATAATTTTCTAAACTTCAAACAGGACACACTGAGCTGACTGTGAGACCTGTGACCAGTGGAGTGCCACAAGGATCGGTGCTGGGTCCTCTACTTTTTGTCATTTACATAAATGATTTGGATGTGAGCACAAGAGGCACAGTTAGTAAGTTTGCAGATGACACCAAAGTTGGAGGTGCAGTGGACAGCGAAGACGGTTACCTCAGATTACAACAGGATTTGGACAAGATGGGCCAATGGGCTGAGAAGTGGCAGATGGAGTTTAATTCAGATAAATGTGAAGTGCTGCATTTTGGGAAAGCAAACCTTAGTAGGACTTATACACTTAATCGTAAGGTCCTAGGGAGTGTTGCTGAACAAAGAGACCTTGGAGTGCAGGTTCATAGCTCCTTGAAAGTGGAGTTGCAGGTAGATAGGATAGTGAAGAAGGCGTTTGGTATGCTTTCCTTTATTGGTCAGAGTATTGAGTACTGGAGTTGGGAGGTCATGTTGAGGCTGTACGGGACATTGGTTAGGCCACTGTTGGAATATTGCGTGCAATTCTGGTCTCCTTCCTATGGGAAAGATGTTGTGAAACTTGAAAGGGTTCAGAAAAGATTTACAAGGATGTTGCCAGGGTTGGAGGATTTGAGCTACAGGGAGAGGCTGAACAGGCTGGGGCTGTTTCCCTGGAGCATCGGAGGCTGAGGGGTGACCTTATAGAGGTTTACAAAATTATGAGGGGCATGGATAGGATAAATAGACAAAGTCTTTTCCCTGGGGTCGGTGAGTCCAGAACTAGAGGGCATAGGTTTAGGGTGAGAGGGGAAAGATATAAAAGAGACCTAAGGGGCAACTTTTTCACGCAGAAGGTGGTACGTGTATGGAATGAGCTGCCAGAGGATGTGGTGGAGGCTGGTACAATTGCAACATTTAACAGGCATTTGGATGGGTATATGAATAGGAAGGGTTTGGAGGGAAATGGGCCAGGCACTGGCAGGTGGGACTAGATTGGGTTGGGATATCTGGTCGGCATGGACGGGTTGGACCGAAGGCTCTGTTTCCATGCTGTACATCTCTATGACTCTATCTGGTCATTACCACCATACTGTTCGTGGATGTTTGCAGAAAACAAAATGGCTGCCACACAGACTTTTACAACAGCAAGTGAACTTTCAAAGTATTAATCTGGAAGTAAAGCATTTTGGAGCATTCTACAATACAAATGCTAGTCTTCCTTTTGATGTTTTGTTTCTTTTCAGGTATTACACAGCATAAAAGCACTCTATGCCAATCTCAGGGTGATATACCTTTGGGTCAAGCAGCTATGCAGCTGGCCACAACAGCAAATCAACAGCCAAAACAATTTGTTATATAGGCAGCACATTGCTCATTGGAAGTTCTGGACACTTCCCTACTAATTAGAGCAACAATGCTGTTTCAAAGATTGTGCAGATTACATCATTCATTCAAAAAAACTAAATAAGAAATGTGACAAGATTGCAAAGTTAACTTTGCAAAGTGAATGTCTAAATTTGAAGTTGGACAGATTTCTTTTAAGAAACTTTTTTGTTCCTTAATTCTTCAAAAGCTTTTGCCAACTTGTTTGGCATTACTTTTCAAATTTACCACTTCCGCCCGCACTCCAGTCCCACAAAATTTCACAAGTCTGAACAAAAATGACAAACAAACTTTCCCATTCTTGCAACTCTCCTCAATCTAACTTTGCAAGATTGCAATCACTTAGGGCCATGTTTACAGTCAAACTCTCAAGTCAGTGAGGCAGCATTTGAGAGAGAGCTCACTACAGAGTCAGTTCAGACCTCAACACCTCATCTGTAACACCTAACCTTTGCACTAAACCAGTAGTGTAATCATACCCTCAAAAACAGGTGCTACAATGAGGTGATTGTCCACTTAGCATCTTGAAAGATTGAGAATGTATGGGATGACTGGGACCCTCAAGTGCCGCTGTCTTTTGATTTAAAAAAAAAAGCTCCTGCAAAATCTTCCACCTCATAATTAAAGTACATCTGATGATGCCCACAATCAGTAACTGTTGAACTTTAAGCCCATAAATTACACATTGGTTACCAGGAGATGGAAGCGAGTAACTGCACTTATCTCTGCAGTTCAAGGTTTGACTACTGCTGAATATCTAAAAATACAAAGTTTAAATTTCAACATCACATGCACAGAAACAAATGTAACTAATTCTGCTAAGACTCCAAACATAAATTTCAGATAATGGAGTAACTCCATTATCAGAGGATGCAACTCTCGAGGATTGACGAGGGAGATCCAGTAGATGTAGTGTACCTGGACTTTCAGATAGCTTTTGATAAAGTCCCACATAAGAGGTTAGTGAGCAAAATTAGGGCACATGGTATTGGGGGCAAAGTACTAATTTGGATTGAAAGTTGGTTGGCTGATAGGAAACAAAGAGTAGTGATAAACGGCTCCATTTTGGAATGGCAGGCAGTGACCAGTGGGGTACCGCAGATAACAGTGCTGGGACCGCAGCTTTTTACAATATATGTTAATGATATAGAAGATGGTATTAGCAATAACATTAGCAAATTTGCTTGTCCCACTTTGCCGACACAGTCCTCCAACTATGGCATTGAATATGCATCAGTCTTTGTAACAGCGTTGACTTTGTGATAGTCCACACATAATCGTTGGGTACCATCTGGCTTTGGCACCATGACTATGGGTGAGCTCCAATCACTGTAACTGACTTCGATTATGCCATCTTGGAGCATGCGCTCTATCTCCTTCTGAACCTGTGCCAACTTTAGAGGGTTATGCCTATAAGGAGCAGCACAGTGACTCAGTGGTCAGCACTGCTGCCTCACAGCACCAGGGAGTCAGGTTCGATTCCAGCCTCAGACGACTGTCTAAATGGAGTTTGCACATTCTCTCCATGTCTGCCTGGGTGTCCTCCGGGTGCTCTGGTTTCCTCCCACAGTCCAAAGGTCAGGTGAATTGGCCATGCTAAATTGTCCATAGTGTTAGGTGCATTAATCAGAGGGAAATGGATCTGGGTGGGTTACTCTTCGGAGGGTCGGTGTGGTCTTGTTGGGCCGAAGGGCCTGTTTTCACACTGTAGGGAATCTAATCTAATCTAATCTAATCTAATCTAAGGATGTTGCTTAATCGGAACAACATCTCCGATATTTACATCATGCACAATTAGGTTAAAACTTCCCAGTTTATTTCCGCATATCTCCCCATGTGATAGTAATAACTCTTTCAGGTAATTTTGATTTTCTTGTGGAAGGTAACTCAATATTATCCCAATTTTTGACAACTTCCCCATTGTCCAATTTGATTTGAGCAATTTCCAATTCAGAATCTTCTAAACGTGGTTCTTCCTTCTGTGCTGTAATCATTAACACCTTCTCCTCTTGCTTTTCTTCCCTATCAAAATATCTTTTGAGCATATTCACATGACACATTCTGTGAGATTTCTTCCTGTCTGGAGTCCTTATCAAGCAGTTCACTTCACTCAATTTCTTCTCAATTTGACAAGGTCCACTAAACCTTGCTTTTAAAGGCCTATCTGTCACTGAAAGTAACATCAATACCTTATCCCCACTTGCAAAATTGCGAATTTGTGATTTCTTATCTGCTTCCTGTTTTATTGTATGCTGTGATATCTTTAAAAGCTGTCTAGCCAACACTCCAGCTCTATTTAATTGTTCTCTAAAATTTGACACATAGTCCAAATGTGTGGTCTCTGAATGTTGACTAATTAATTTCTCCTTAATCGATTTTAACGGTCCTCTTACTTCATGCCCCAAAATTAATTCAAATGGACTGTATTTGGTTGATTCATTCGGTGAATCTCTGATCACAAAAAGTACAAACAGAACTCCCTTTCCCAATCGCCTGGATAATCCTGACCATAAACCCACAACATGGTCTTCAGTGTTTGATGTCACCTCTCTAGCGCTCCCGGTGATTCCGGATGGTACGCAGTAGATTTGAATCGCTTTATTCCCAAGTTATCCATAACCTCCTTGAATAGTTTGGATGTGAAGTTTTAATCCTTGATCTGACAGGATCACTATTGGTAGTCTGTATCTAGTAGAAAAAATTAAGTATTTCTTCTACATCCCTTTTAGCTGTGATGTTGCGTAATGGGATAGCCTATGGAAATATAGTCGACACATCCATTATTGTTAATAAATACTTATTCCCACTTTTTGTTTGAGGTTGGGGACCTATGCAATCAATCAAGACTCTTGTGAAAGGTTCCTCAAATGCTGGAGTAGGTATTAAAGGTGCAGGTGTTATTACTGCCTGTGGTTTTCCGGTTAGCTGACATGTGTGACACGTCTGGCAAAACTCAATGGACTGAATTTGGTTGATTCATTCGGTGAATCAACTCAAACTCAATTACATCCTTGTGTAATCCAGGCCGGTAAAAATGTCTTTGTATTTTAGCCTGTGTTTTCCTCACTCCTAAATGACCTCCAAGTGGTAGCTCATGCACCGCTCACAGCACCTCCTTTCTATACCCTACTGGCAAACCAATTTGTGATCGTCTCCATTTTCTCATTAAGACATCGTTTGTTAAGTAATAACACACAGGAATGCATTCACTTTCATTCTCAGTGAATGCCTTTTGATATGAGGAGTTAAAACAGTCAGCTGAGTAGAGATAAAAATATTGACATGTTTACCTATTTGCTCCTTCTCTGTTCCACTTACCTGATCAAACAGAGTTTCGGATAAACTATGTCAGCTTCCTTATCTATGCCTTTTGATCTCTCCTGCTTCGGCTTGTGCCTCTGTGATCTTGTGATCACACAATCAGGGAAAATTCATGGAAAAACATTCTCTATGTCTTCAGTTGCCTACGTCTCCACTGACTTTTCAACTAGAGTAGGCAGCCCACCTATTGGTGAATCAACTCTATCATTTGCAAGGACAAATTATATTCCTGGAGCTGAGAGTTTGTCCAGTACTCCTACCACAGATTCTCCACTCTTCTCTGGACTCTCTCGCCTCACTTTACATAATTGAGCACTCTTTTTGTCTCACCCTGAATTCCTGTCACCACTACCTTTTCTGGCAATTGTCCTTCGGGAGTGCATATCTCCTCATCCCTCAGCTTTACAGACTGAGAGGATCCTGTTTCCCTTCATATTGTAACCTCCTTACCTACTGCTCCTGGCCTATATGAATAAACTTTACCCTTGTGTGTACAGTTTTTCAGCAGATCTGGCACTTCCTCCTTAACCAACCTCTGATCATCTTGTACACTCTGAGGCAGTTGTCTAACTTCCCTTGTGCTTTTTGTTACCAGTCCAACAAAACCCCCAGGCTTGTCTGGTTTACCTACATCTGGCTTTCTCCTAGCCCACCAACACTGTGGTTTTGTGTGGCCCACTTTATAACAATGAAAACATAGGAGCTTTTTAACATCTTTGTCCCCCTCAAGGGTTTCTTTTTTAACCCTGTGTTAAGTTCTCCATATGATCATCACTGAGATCTACCTTTCCCTTTCCACATGAGGATTTCTCTTTGCCGCAGTTTCTATCCCTCATGGACTGAGATTGATTCTGGAAGCCAAACCGTATTTTATGGACCAGCTCAGAATCATCAGCCCCTTCAGCTGCTAACCTTGCTGTTTTAACTCTCTGCTCTTCCCCATGAGTTCGCACTCCTTCCTCACTGAGCCGACTCTCAGCCTTTATCTACAGCCTTTTAAGCTGACTTGCCTTTTCAAATATCAGTCTTTGAAGTTCAAAAGCTTTCTTTTTCTTTCTCTGCTCTCTCTTTTTCCCTCTCTTCTGCTGCTCTTTTTCTGTCTGTTCTGCTTTTAATCGTCACTCAAACTGTTTCATTTCTGCTGCCCTTTCCTTACCTCTCGCCTCTAGCTCAAGCTGCTTCATTTGCAATTGAATCCTTGCCATCATTATAGATTCTGATGGTTTCTCCAGCAAGTTTAAATGCTGAGCTACTGCTGTAATTATCTCTCCTTTCCTCACAGAAGGAGGCAGTTCCAATTCTGACTTCTCTGCCTATTCTTGCAACTTGGCCTTATTCACTTTTTGCAAAACTTCCAAAATCACCGTGTCAGCATCCAAAAAACTTTTGGTGACTGAAAGAGCCTTTACTATTCCAAGCTTTGTCTAACCAACCAAACCAACACCCGAAATAAAGTCATGAGCACCTACCACTCGCTGTTTAAAATCCTGCAAAGAGCCTCCAATCTGTTATGGACTAGACCAGACCACTCGAAGCACGCAGCCCAAGACCTAACTTTGCAATTTGTTTCTCTAAGTGTACAGTGAAAATTACCCAGATTAAGTTAGCTAGGTTGACTACTAGGTTTCAAAACAGACAAACATTTATTCACAAAATTACATAACGAAACACAAACTCAGAATAAAAAACCCCTACAGAACTCAACCTATCCAACTAGACTTAATTCTGCTGTTCCGAATACACACAACAGTCCCAATAAGCAAATTCCCTTTAAAAACCAGTATAAATGGAACACATGCCTGCAAGTTGAAGGGCAGAAAGAGAGAGAGAGAGTTTCTGCACAGCTCCCTATTGAACTACTCACCATTTCAAGACTGAACTAAAGCAGCTCAGCTCAGCTAGACAGCTGACCATATTAATGATATAGAAGATGGTATTAGTAATACCATTAGCAAATTTGCTGATGATACTAAGCTGGGTGGCAGGGTGAAATGTGAGGAGGATGTTAGGAGATTACAGGGTGACCTGGACAGGTTAGGTGAGTGGTCAGATGCATGGCAGATGCAGTTTAATGTGGATAAATGAATGGTTATCCACTTTGGTGGCAAGAACAGGAAGGCAGATTACTACCTAAATGGAATCAATTTAGGTAAAGGGGCAGTACAAAGAAATCTGGGTGTTCTTGTACACCAGCCAATGAAGGTAAGCATGCAGGTACAGCAGGTAGTGAAGAAGGCTAATAGCATGCTGGCCTTCATAACAAGAGGGATTGAGTATAGAAGCAAAGAGGTTCTTCTGCAGCTGTACCGGGCCCTGGTGAGACCACACCTGGAGTACTGTGTGCAGTTCTGGTCTCCAAATTTGAGGAAAGACATTCTGGCTATTGAGGGAGTGCAGCGTAGGTTCACGAGGTCAATTCCTGGAATGGCAGGACTACCTTACGCTGATAGACTGGAGTGATTGGGCTTGTATACCCTTGAGTTTAGAAGACTGAGAGGGGATCTGATTGAGACATATAAGATTATTAAAGGATTGGACACTCTGGAAGCAGGAAATATGTTTCAGCTGATGGGTGAGTGCCGAACCAGAGGACACAGCTTAAAAATACGGCGTAGACCATTTAGAACAGAGATGAGGAGAACTTCTTCACCCAGAGAGTGGTGGCTGTGTGGAATGCTCTGCCCCAGAGGGCAGTGGAGGCCCAGTCTCTGGATTCATTTAAGAAAGAGTTGGATAGAGCTCTCAAGGATAGTGGAATCAAGGGTTATAGAGATAAGGCAGGAACAGGATACTGGTTAAGAATGATCAGCTGTGATCATATTGAATGGTGGTGCAGGCTCGAGGGGCAGAATGGCCTACTCCTGCACCTAATGTCTATTGTCCCCTTTCATTATACAGGTCACTTCTAAAACATGACCACTTTGGCCTGAAGTCTCATCTGTTTACTTATAAACAAAAGGCCTCTCAAAATCCTTTTCATCTTTGTACAAAACCAGACTGATCGGAACCCGGCCCGGTTTATTGCCCCTCTGAAAAAAAATAAAGGACACAGTCTCCTTGAGCCAAGGAACAACATTTAGCAAAAAAAAGGGACCATCTTTGAGACATCCTGAACATGTGCATCTTAAATCTGTTCTATGTGCTATGTTCCCTCTTCCATGTTTCAGGTTTAGCCAGATTTTGAGACCACATGGACACTTTGTGTTTGTTCTAGCCTTTCCTTTTTACATAACTGTGGTATGAGTATGTTTTACAGTGTAGAAGTTGTTGGCTCTCAGAACACTGTAGATCACAGCATATAAGTTGACCCATATTTTTGGAAGGATAATGAATCTTCACATGCTGAATGTATGCAGCTTTTGGAGTTGGTCGCCAATTTTAATTGTTTCTTAAAAATCTTAAGTTAAATAAAACAAAGTATTTAATTAAATTAATTTTACAAGATTACAGCTAACCACAATCAAAAATTTTTTAAATTCACCAAATTCATTGTCTTTAATGACCAATGCAAAACAGTTTATCACCTTCAATTGGAGTAATTTTGGTGAGGCCTCATGGGAAGGATCCCATTTAAGATTAGAGTCAGCGTATGCAGTTTCAGAATGATCACATCATATTGAACATCTTTCTCTTCATCAGTTTGATTGGTTGTCTGCATTTTTTTAAAAACAATGCGATGAAGGCTTATGCAGACAATTTGATGGAACCACAAAAAACATCGATTAGAGTCATATTTTCTTACCTTTTGAATGTTTCTTCTATGTTGATCATCCACCAATTCCATTTGACATGAGCGTGATTCTTGCCTGGCTTGTTGGGGCAACATGGGGTTTAGATTAGTGTGGTGCTGGAAAAGCACAGCAGGTCAGGCAGCATCCGAGGAGCAGGAAAATTGACATTTTGGGCAAAAGCCCTTCATCAGGAATGGAGGGGAAACATGGCCCAACTATGGGTATTGGGCCTTCGCATAAAATCACATAGTGAGTATTATGTCATTGCAGACACCTCTTGATCTCCTTTGGTTTTAAGATCCTACATTATTAAGCTGTATTCTTTACACAGGCCACTGAGACACCTACTCTACACATTATCTTCAGGAACTTTATTCCATCTTCCTCGACCCAACTGTTGTCACAAACAAACAGAATAACTCCTGCAAGGAACTTGATTTTTGGCCTGGTTTTATACTTTAAAGTTATTTTAATTAAGTTCCTTTGGCCATGCTGGGCTGGCATCACTGTGAATCCTGGTTTCTCATGTCCTTGTGTTTTCAACAGAATTGGTTTTGAACATTTCCACTCCACAGTGTGTCGAAATTCAAGGGTGTTTTATCCAAGTAACTGATGTGATGTCATGGGTCCATATGATCTTGTTGTTGTTTGATAAGTTGCTGGAAACTGGTAACTTGAACATGGAGGTTTTTTGGTGGTCTCTCCACACTCCTCCTCCTCCTCCTCCTCTCCAACACACACAGCATTTTCATTCCATACAGCAGCTACACCAACTACCTGTTAGTCTGTAATGTTTGCTTAATTCCACGTTTGGTTTTGACCCATTAGTGGGTATATATGCAATGCCTATGAGAAAGCGAGGACTGCAGATGCTGGAGATCAGAGTCATGTAGTCATTCTGGTGATTTTGAAGACCCATTCTGATCCATGCTTATCGACAGCAGAGTGGCTACTCCCTCTCCTCATGGTGCCATGAGAGATGAAGGAGGAGGTAAAGTCTTAGGCACCCCTTCCTTCCATTCTCACACAACCAGCTTTTCACTGACACTAGATTCCCTTGTTACAACACATTATTTTGAGGATTTAGTAAATGTTATGGTTTTAATCTTGAAACCAACTACATACTTTATTTTTTCTGAATAACTAACTTTTTTTTCTGTTTTTCTGTGTGCGTGTGTGTCTGTGTGTGTGTCTACGTGCACAAGCATGCCCGTATGACAAATACCATTGGACATATCATCCACTCAGCCAGGGTACTCCCCGAGGGACCTGGGTTCAGTGGTAGAATGTGAATTCAATACAATGTGGGGTGAAAAGCAGGCTTCATGGTGACCACATCGTCATAGTTTATTGCTGTGAAAAGCCCCACCTGGTTTATGACTATCCTTTTAGGAAGGATATCTGCTGTGCTTGCCCAGTCAGATCTACATGTGACTCCAAACCCACAGCAATGTGGTTCATTTGATTTATCATTGCCACACGTACCTAAGTACAGTGAAAACGATTATTTTGTGTGCAGTACAGACAGATCATAACGTATGACATACAGATTATAAGGTATTGAAAGAGAGCGAGGCATACAAAGGTGCACAAAGAGCGAGATCAACATTAAAATTTAAAATTTGAGAGGTCCATTCCGAAATTTAATAACAGTGGGGAAGAAGCTGCTCTTGAACCACTTGGTGCATGTGATCAAGCTTTGAATCTGGTGCCTGACGGAAGAGGTTGGTGAAGATTATAACGGGAGTGAGAGGGGTCTTTGATGTTGGCAGCATTTCTGTGGCAATGAGAAGTGTAGATGGCGTCAGTAGATGAGAGATTGGTTTGCGTGATGGTCTGCGCTATGTTCACAACTTTCTGTAGTTTGTTACAGGCTTGGGCAGAAGGTTTGCCCTAGCAAGCCATGACACACCCAGATAGAAAGCATTCTATAATGCATCTGTAAAAATTGATGAAGGTCCTTATGGACATGCTGAATTTCCTTTAGCCTCCTCAGGATGAAGAGGTGTCATATCTTCTTGAACCTCTTGTCTGCGTGGGTGATCCTGGTCAGTTCGTTGGTTATCATCACTCTTAGGAACTTGACGCTTTCGACCATCTCCACCTTAGCTCCATGATGTAGATAAGGCTGTGCCCCCCTTCCTTTCTTCCTGAAGTCAATGATCAGCTCTTTAGTTTTGCTGACATTGAGGGAGAGGTTGTTATCTTTGCCACAACACCAAGCATTCTGTCTCCTTCCTGCATACTGACTCATGCTATTTGAAATAAGGCCAACAACAATAGTGTCGTCAGCAAACTTGTAGAAGGCGTTTGGATGAAATTTGGCCACACGGTCAAAGGTGTGCAGGGAGTACAGAAAGAGGCTGAGTCCATATCCTTGTAGGACGCTAGTGTTGAGGTTTATCGTAGAGGAGGTGCAGTTAACTGTCTTCACTGATTGCAGTCAGGAAGCTGAGAATCCAGTTGCAGCTGGCAGAGCGCTCCTAGGTGCTGGAGTTTGGTGATTAGTTTGGTTGGGATCATAGTGTTGAAAGCAGAGCTATAAGTAGAAGCCTGACATGGATATCCTTATTATCCAGATGTTCCAGGGATGAGTGTAGGGCAAGGGAAATGGTGTCTGCTGTGGACCTGTTGGACCGGGAGGCAAATTTCAAGGGATCCCAGCAGGCTGGGTGGTTAAAGTTGATATGATCCATAACTAACTTCTTGAAGCACATCATAATAATGGAGGTCAGAGCCACTGGGCAGTAGTTGTTGATGCATGTTGCATGTGTTTTCTTTGGTACCAAGATGATGGGTAGTTATCTTGAAGAAGATGAATCTTAATAATTAGGGATGGGCATGAACACTGGAAAAGCTAGCAATGCCCACATCCCATGAAAGAATATTTAAGAATCATGTGCTTGATCCCATGAGGGAATTTATAGGGTGATTAAAACATGTATTTCTATGGTGAAGAACTGTGAATGACTCCTAATTGAAGTGTAATGTTTCTTCACCTAGGTAGATTTTTGGCATTGGCAAATCTCAGATTGTATCTTGCTAAAATTGGGGGAGGACTGAAATTTCACAGGATTGGAGAGGATTACAAGGTTTAAGGGGGATATACGCAGCAAGTACTTTACACAGAGGGTGGTAGATGCCTGGAACGTGTTGTCAGCAAAGATGTTAGAGGCAGGCACAGTAGATTCATTAAAGGTGCGTCTGGACTGATGCATGAGTAGGTGGGGAGCAGAGAGTTAGAGATGTTCAGGAATTCGCGACAGGTTTAGACAGTGGATTTGGATCGGCTCAGGCTTAGAGGGCCGAAGGACCTGATCCTAGGCTGTAAACTTTCTTTGTTCTACTACGATAAGGAGGAATGAGGTCATGGAGAGGCCCAAACCTGAACACAATTTGCCACAAAAACACAGTGGCTACAAGAGCAGACCAGAGGCTAGGAATCCTGCAGCAAATAACTCCCCTCCCAACTCCCCAAATTCTGCCTGTAATCTACAAGGCATAGGTCAGGAGTGTGATGGAATACTCCTCACTTGCCTGGATGGGGGCAGCTCCAACAACACTCAAGAAGCTTGACACTGTCCAAGACCAAGCAGCCGACTTGATTGGCACCACAATCACAAACATTCGCACTCTCCACCACCGACACTCATTCGTAGCAGTGCGTACTGTCTACAGGATGCACTGCAGGAATTCACCAAAGATCCTTAGACAGCTTCTTCTAAACCCATGAACACTCCCATCTAGAAGGACAAGAGCAGCAGATACATGGGAACACCACCCCCTGTACATTCCGGCCCCATCCTGACTTGGAAATACATCACCATCCCTTCGGTGTCACTGAATCACAATCCTGGAGTGCTGTCCCTTACAGTATTGTGGACCTACCTACAGCACATGGATTGCAGCAGTTCAAGAATATAGCTCATCACCACCTTCTCAAGCGATTAGGGACACAGAGTAAATGCTGGGCCCAGCCAGTGAAGCCCATGAGTGAATTTATAAGAAAATTCAAAACATGGATTAGAAATCTAAAGTCAAGGTATGAGACATTTTCAGTCTGTTCAGAGATGAGATTGCACACCTCTGAAGCAGGTGGCACGTGAACCCAGGCCTCCTGGCTCAGAAGTAGAGACCACTGTGCTGCAAGAATCCCACAATCAAAACATCACTAAGGCAGAGATTCAATGGAGGGGGGGTTTCCTCCGGGTGCTCTGGTTTCCTCCCACACTCCAAAGATGTGCAGGTCAGGTGAATTGGCCATGCCAAATTGCCCCATAGTGTTAGGTAAATTAGTCAGAGGGAAATGGGTCTGGGTGGGTTACTCTTCGGAGGGTCGGTGTGGACAGGTGGGGCTGAAGGGCCTGTTTCCACACTGTAGGGAATCTAGTCTAATCTAGGTACAGCAGACTCAAGTGATGAGGCAGTGGGGCGTAGTGGATGTTAGGTTCTCATTTGTGTCTTGTGTTCCCACTTTGAATGCCAATTTTCAAATTTTTGCATCATATGGTCTGAGAATGGCTGAGCTTGCTAGGTATAGTGCCTACTATGGACAACAGCACTATCCTTGGGAGAGAAGTAGAGTCTTGTGCTAAAGTATTTGTTATTACTTTATCCTAAATTATTTGTTGCCCAAGACAAGCTGTTCCATTAATGGCAAATACCTGGAGCTGCGGAAAATTACCCACCATCCATGAAGCACAAATAACGAACGGGACATTATTCACTTGTTTGGTTTCCTGTTCCAACGCAACATTCAAAAAGCTTCATTTTATGAAATCTCAGGAATCTTCTGGTACAGGTCACTGATTGTTTCATGAGCTGACCTTGGGAGAGTCCACCCCAGAAAGGATTCTGAGGTAGCACTCTAACTCAATGAGGATTTATCATATGTTTATACATTGTCGCTCACGTAGACCATACATTACTCGAATTCCGAAATGATCTGTTTTCGACGAACACCTTATTTTTCACACATTCCAGAAGTAGCTAAATGCCTGGTTATCTATCCTCTCTCCTCTCCAAAGCCTTTGCTTCTTTCCCATCCTGGACTAAACCCGATTGCTTCGCTGTTCTCAGTGTAGTACAGGGTCACCCTCCCCTTCCATTTCCAAGGAAGGCCTCAGGGCTAATGGTGGTTCAGCCATGTTACATTTTCACAAACTGTCTATCTGCTTCATCAGCATCTGGGCATGTTTTTGCAGTTTAACTATTTTTTTGTTTTAACCTGGCTACTTGAATAAATGAAAATGATTATTGCTTATAAAATTAACTAAAGATGTCTATTGCATTCTATTCCCAATTGGAACTTCATGTGGATTTACAGGTTAACTCATGTCTTACCCAAACTTCCCTGAATAGTATCAAGAGTAAATAGTCTACCTCATCCAAATACCTGCCTTCATCGTGGACACTGCAGCCCCTGTACACTCACCTCCAGGATACTTCCCAACAGCTCATCACTGTTTCTTTGGTCGTAATTCTCAAGGCCCTGATGTCCAGTATGTGGAAGGAGCAGGGCAGGAGCTGCTTGAATATCTTCCTAATTGACATCACCGCCCCATTTCCATTGCTTAGTCGCAATCGAAATCGCCCATCCTCTCGCTCAGCAGCACGCTCCGAGAACCTTCACCTTGGACAGGCCGCTCATCACCACCACCATCTCTAGTAGGTGTAGGGGTTAAGTTGGTTTAATTTAGAAAATGAATCAAGAAGTGTGGTGCTGGAAAAGCACAACAGGTCAGATAGCATCCGAGGAGCAAAGGAATCTCAAAGTCTATAGCCTTAAAACCTGTCTTTAAAAATTTAGACTAAAATGTAATGCTGAATTATAGAAGTGGAGTCGCAGGTAGATACGACAGTGAAGAAGGCGTTTGGTATGCTTTCCTTTATTGGTCAGAGTATTGAGTAGAGGAGTTGGGAGGTCATGTTGCCACTGTACAGGACATTAGTTAGGCCACTGTTGGAATATTGCATGCAGTTCTGGTCTCCTTCCTATCGGAAAGATGTTGTGAAACGTGAAAGGGTTCAGAAAAGATTTACAAGGATGTTGCCAGGGTTGGAGGATTTGAGCTCCAGGGAGAGGCTGAACAGGCTGGGGCTGTTTTCCCTGGAGCGTCGGAGGCTGAGGGGTGACCATACAGAGGTTTACAAAATTATGAGGGGCATGGATAGGATAAATAGACAAAGTCTTTTCCCTGGGGTCAGGGAGTCCAGAACTAGAGGGCATAGGTTTAGGGTGAGAGGGGAAAGATATAAAAGAGACCTAAGGGGCAACTTTTTCATGCAGAGGGTGGTACGTGTATGGAATGAGCTGTCAGAGGATGTGGTGGAGGCTAGTGTAATTGCAACATTCAAGAGGCATTTAGATGGGTATATGAATCGGAAGGGTTTGGAGGGATATGGGCCGGGTGCTGGCAGGTGGGACTAGATTGGGTTGGGATATCTGGTCGGCATGGATGGGTTGGACCAAAGAGTCTGTTTCCATGGTGTACATCTCTATGACTCTATGGTACCTCTTTATGATAGGAGTTTATCTCGCAAGCAGGCGCCGAACTCGGCTGGCTATGTTTTTTCCCACCTGATGAATGACTTGGGCCTGTAGGAGTGATTAGTCAAGCGTACACAGACCTGTCAATTAATTTTTTTTCCTTATGAATTATTGTCTTTCACTGTTATCTGTCTAATTAAGAGCATGCAATGTTTTTGTAAACGCTTGTATAAAGGAAGCCACTTTGTATCAGTACATCAGAGGAGCCTGCTGGGGCACTTGAAGAGCTGGTACCCTACTCTCCTAGGTTATTAGAACCTTGTTAGTTTAGCTTATAGGTATCAGTCTTATGTTCTAACAGTGCAGCTATTAGTGAATAAAGGAGATGACTAAATTTAAACTAAACTGTGAGTAAGAGGTTTTTATTCCAGACTTCCAAAGAGTACGATCTCCGGGACGAACCAAGAGAGAGGCTTTACAGGTCTGAGTCCACAAGGGGTTTCCTGGGCCATCTCAAATCTCCACTTTAACAAATCGACAATTCAGGCATAAGCCCGTCAACAGGAAGGGATTATGCCCGAAACGTCGATTCTCCTGCTCCTTGGATCTGCTGTGTTTTTCCAACGCCACACTTTTTGACTCTGACCTCCAGCATCTGCAGTCCTCACTTTGTCTTAATTTACAAAATGCAAACCTTACGCATGGTGCCAACCCAGAAGTTCTCTGATCATTGCTTCCCCTCTTATTCATCCAATCAGGATTGAATCTTGTGTTTCTGGATCTGGATCATTCACTTCTTTATCTCAGTTGAAGACAATTCCAGTGGATTAATCCAGCATTTCCTGCAATGTTTTCTGAACAGCTCAACAGAAATGAGAACAAAATACGATCTGAGAGAGAATGTTTAGATTGTAGTCATTGGAACATTGTTTATCAGTTCTTTCGTTGTTTAAGTATTAAATGCTACAGTACTTTGGAATAGGCAGGCAGGAGGCTGGAAGAACACAGCAAGCCAGGCAGCATCAGGAGGTGGAGCAGTCTATGTTTCGGGTATAACCCTATTTCAGGACAGCACTTTGAAAGCAATTTTTAATTGAAACTATGGATCATTTCTCAACATACAAAGACATCACATTCATTCACTATTCTTGTTTTTTTTCATAAACTTCACTCTTAACTGTGAATGTTGTTTTAAATTCGAGAGTGGTTCTGGTCAGTGGAGCATAATGATAACATGAGACTGATCTGTTTTTGTTGAATAATTAACTGGCGTTTTGCAGGTGCAGTTCTGGATTATTAATAGGCCACGTCGTGTTTATGTCTGTTCACACAGTGGAACTGAATTATCCAGTTGTTTGTGACCACTCCATCATAATCTACATGTAACAAAATGACCATTCTCTGCGAATGATCCTTCTCCACCCACCCTCAAGTTAGAGAATCTAACGATAGATGCTGTCTTGGAGATGTATAGCATGGAAGCAGACCCTTCAGTCCATGCTGACCAAATATTCTAAGTAAATCTAGTCCCATTTGCCAGCACTTGGCCCATATCCCTCCCAACCCTTCCTATTCATATACCCATCCAGACGCCTTTTAAAAGATGTGATGGAGGCTGATACAATTACTTCCTCTGGCAGCTCATTCCATACACACACCAGAGGGACAGAGAGAAAGAGACAACGAGCGAGAGAGACATCAAGAGAGAACGAGAGAGAGAGTGTGAGCGAGCAAGTGACCGAGAGAGAGCGGGAGAGAAAACACTCTTTGCATTTATCTCTCCAGTTGCCTCATCTGTGTGAAAAATCTGCCTCTTAAGTCGCATTTCAAGCTTTCCCATTTCACCACCCGCAGATCAGGAGGATTTTGGAATTACTGTATCATCAGTTTGCCAACATGGACAATAAAATGGAACTCTGCAACTGTAGATTAGACAGTGGAAAATTGACCTGTCTATCTCACATTTCCAGCTGATATGAAAGCTGTTTTAATATTGGGCAAGGACAACATCAGGCTTTGATGTGACTCTGTGCAATCCGCTCTTGCTGAGGCTGTAATCTATCAATATTCGTCATTGTCCTGCTTTGTAATATTGAACAATTATTTAATTTTTTTCCCCTTTCATTACAGCTTGAAGCTGAAACTTTACTGTTCCCCGGTAACAAAGGAAATTCTGCTAACAAGTAAAAAGTACAAGTTCTGGGAGAATTATATTGTAAGTTCCATATTTAAATCAATTGACCCTCCAGTTTCTTCTTGTGTTAAAAATAGTTAAACATTATAGTTTTAAAAAAAAGTTAGGAATCTACCACATTGCTGTTGGTCTGGAGTCACACGTGGGGCAGACCGGGTAAGGATGGCAGTTTCTTTCCACAAAGGACCACTGGTGAACCAGATGAGTTTCTCTGGCAATCGACAATGATTCATGCTTATCCATTAGACTTCTAATTCCAGATTTTTATTGAATTTAAATTCCACCTGTTGCCACAGCAGGATTTGAACCAGGTCCCCAGAGCAGTACCTAGGTCTCTGGATTAGCAATCTAGCAATAATGTCACCAGGCCATCATCTCTCCAAAATATATTTAAAATCAGGTAGCAATGAGTCATAAATTGTAAGGAACAGAGAAAATGTGTTTGTTCTGGATTGAACTAAGATTCAGTTGGCATTATTTAAGTGAAATAAGGTCAATAAATGTTTGTGTTTTCACAGATTGCTATCGAAGTTGGAACTCCAACACAAATTTCCTTGGTTGATGAGGCAACTGGTGAGGTAAGTGCAAAGAGTGTTTTCTCTCTCAGTCACTCGCTCACTCGCGCTCTCTCTCTCTCTCGTTCTCTCTTGTTGTCTCTCTCTCTCTCATTGTCTCTTTCTCTCTCTCATTCTCTATCCCTCTCTTGTTTTTTCTCTCTCTCTTTCTATGCCTCTCTCTCTCGTTTTCTCCCTCTCACACACATTCTCTGTCCCCGCCTCACTCCACACCTCTCGTTTTCTCTCTCTCTCGTTTCTCTCATTCTCTGTTTCTCTGTCCCTCTCTTGTTCTCTGTCCCTCTCTTTCTCTCTCATTTTTTCCTCTCTCTTGTCCTTTCTCTCTCTCATCCTTTCTTTCTTTCTCTCTCTCTGTCTCTCTGTCTCTGTCTCTATGTGTCTCTCTTTCTCTTGCTCTCTCTGTCTTGTGCTGTGTCTCTGATCACATGTGGATAGATCATATCCATGATCCTGGAAAGTGGCTTTTTAATGTTGATGAACAGGAGGTTGGAATGCTTTTCCTTTCCTCCAAACACCACCCCCCGGACACCGAGAGTCCACACAGTTTTCCCTATGTCTGTGTTAAAGCGTTCTGACTCTATGGCTCTCAAACATAATGACTTGTCTCGCCAGTTATCTGACTGTAATAATATTGCAACTCAAAGCTTTCAAATCTACTGTAGTATGTTACTGAGAGAGGTTTTACTTTATATTTTGTTTTTAATTTGTCTTGTGTGGAGATATTAAGCAGGATATCTTGTCATCATTGACAATGGAGATGTCAGATGTGTCCGTTATCCCACTACCCCTTTCGCTTCCATCCGAGTTGACCATTTACTTGGTTGGTGTTGATATTCTAAAGAAATAGATTTTTGTTCTTTCAGACCAACTGAAAACTTTGCAGCTGTGCATTGTAATTGAAGTCAGGCTGATTGTGAACAGTTTAGCACATTCTGTACGGTAAACAGAAACCAGGTCTTTTGAGACACCTGTTTGCTTGGGTGCTGTAATATCTTACCTTCCATGAGTGCTCTGCCTGAAGGTACATCTGACTCTCCTCACCACGATTGGTATCATGGTTCGGGTGAGGAGGTGGATTCTATATCCACCTGAGTCAGGATGGGGAAATTGGTGCCAACAGCACATGGTTCATCTACAGCCTTCCAATCAACTGAGCCAACCAGCATCCCTCTCACCAAAAAAAGAGGGTGAGGTTGCTCTTGCAATGCATTCTTCTACAAGCATGCTGTAGTCTGGAGCGATGGATAATGATGGTTGAGGTTCCAACTGAGGCATTCGAGAGGGCATTGGATGATTATTTGACAGAAACAGTATGTGATTGCATATGGGAGAAAGCAGGAGATTGACACTCAGCAGTGATGCTCATTGGAAGGGCTGGTGCAGGCATGATGGACTGGATGGCCTGATTCTGTGAATTTCTTACCATCACACAGCTGCCTAGGAGTGTCTTCTGCTCTTCCTGCCTGCTATTCATGTGTGTGTGTCTGTGTGTGTGTGTCTGTGTGTCTGTGTGTGTGTGTCTGTGTGTGTGTGTGTGTTTACGATTATGGGGAGAAAGTGGTATCAGGGAACTGAGGTGGATTGTTAGTCATGATCATATTGAATGGTGGAGCAGGCTTGAAGGGCTGAATGGCCTCTTCCTTCTATGTTTCCATCCGTGTGGGAAGGATTTGCAGGATGGTGTGTCCTTGGTCATCATGTCCTGGAGATGGACTTAAATCTGAAGCTTTTGGTTCAGAGGCAAGGACACTACCCCATGCCACAAATCCTGATTTTACACAGAATGTACAACTCAGTTTATTCATCAATAGCTTCAATATAAACTTTAACATAATTTTGTTTTTAAACTGTTTGCATTTCTAAAGAACTTTGTTTTTTTTCTTTGAAAATAGAAGGAAGATATTTTAGTTACCCTTCTACCTGCTGGACACTGCCCTGGATCAGTCATGTAGGTATTAATGTCTTTACCCAGTGGTTTCATTAACAAGTCTTTGGGCATGATGGACGTAAGAGCGAAAATAATTATCTTTGCATGTTCATATGAATAGCAATAGGACTTGGAAACTCGTTCAGAAGGAGGTTTTCCGAAATACATGTTAGAAGGAATTACTTTAGATAGATAGCATGGGTGTCATGGGCTAAATGGCCTCCTTTAATACAGAGGTATCTCTGATTCTGAGCAGAATGCTGAAGCATTGTGCATCAGTGGGTCAATTTGGGTCAGCCTTTGTGATGTGATGATGGTGGGAACACGCACTCCATTCAGAAGGCTCATTGCACAGAAACTGTCTGTGGGAATTGTCATAAATCACAAGACACCGGATTATAGTCCAACAGGTTTATTTGAAAAGCTTTCAGAGCCTCGCTCCTCCTTCAGGCGCTAGTTCAGGAATTGTGAAATAGATCTTTGTTGCCTCCCAGTTTGCAGATGTAAATGATTTTATCCAGGTTGGATTTTGTTCACACTTGTCCCTTTCTAACAGCTGCTGTGTAAGCATGTATACCTCAACATGCGAGTTGTTCTGTGATTGAATGTTGAACCCATTCTTGCATTTCCAGTTTGGGGAAAGTCTGACTCCAGGTGCCTCCGCATTCCTCCCCAGTTGCTCAGTTCAGATCTTAAGAACAAAAGCAGAGATTTTATCAGACAGTTCATCATTTAACTTTTGTGAGGCTTTGTATGGAGTATGTGTAATATTAAATAACAACATTTTACTTATCCTAATATTTAAAACTTTTATGAACTGTATTTATTAAACAGCAACATTGAGCTAGCAGTCTTCCTCCTTTCAGGTTCCTGTTTGAAGGTGGCGGTGGCACAGTGCTGTATACAGGAGATTTCAGACTGGCCAAGGGAGAAGTTGCTCGTATGGAATTATTGCATTCAGGTGGCAGGTAAAACTGATTTTAATTGTGTTTTTGCATTGAATCTCATAGCTAGTACGCAGTGTACCTTTACAAGATATGCTTATGATATGCATACTCTCAACTCATGACCTGTCGGCATCAAGGTTTCTGTCTCCATCTTACACTGGGTCATTTGAAGCATGATGTGTCGGTGGAAGTGTGCCATTGTTTGTAAGTGGATAATTTAGTGTTAGCCCAGACACTGAGGTGCCTGTAATTGTAATATATGTAGATACATCCAGATTTACAATAAATGTCTATTGAATCTTTCAGTGCTACTTAGCCTTGTCCAGTTCTTTTGTTCAGGGAGCTAATGTAGGTGTTGGTTCATCAGATGCAAATACCCAGCTAGAGGCAAAAATACAAAGCACAACAGCCAATTTTTGACCATGAAATTTCCAGATTTCACCATGTACTGAGTGAGGACAGAAATAATACCCAGGTGACAATGAGTAAAGATTCACCAGGAGAAGCAGTCTTTAATCTCTTTTCACAAGTCAGTTTGGTCAGTGCATGAAATTAACTTTGGAAATTATGTATGGCCATTTGACTAATCTTAAAGGTGGAGTTCATTTGGTGAAAGTTTTGTACAGGTTGTTTATGATTCATAGTGTCATAGAGACAGACCCTTCAGCCTAACTTGTCCATGCCAATCCTGTTTCCAAAACTGAACTAGTCCCATTGGCTTCCATTTGGTCTGTCTCCCTCTAAACCTTTCTTATCCAGCTACCTGGCCAAACATCTTTTAAATTAACATCTGTTTGTAATTTTTATAAATGACCTAGATGAGGGCGTAGAAGGATGGGTTAGTAAATTTGTGGATGACACTAAGGTTGGTGAAGTTGAGGATAGTGCTGAAGGATGTTGCAGGTTACAAAGGGACATAGGTAAGCTGCAGAGCTGGGCTGAAATGGAGGCAAATGCGGGAAGGTGTGAGATGATTCACTTTGGAAGGAACAACGGAAATAAAGAGTAGCTTTTATTGGTAGAGGGATTGAGTTTCTGAACCATGAGGTCATGCTGCAGCTGTAGAAAACTCTGGTGTGGCCACACTTGGAGTATTGCATACAGTTCTGGTCGCCGCATTATAGGAAGGATGTGGAAGCTTTGGAAAGGGTTCAGAGGAGATTTATCAGGATGCTGTCTGGTATGGAGGGAAGATCAAAAGAGGAAAGGCTGAGGGAATTTGAGGCTGCTTTCATAGGAGAGAAGAAGGTTGAGAGTGACTCAAATTGAGACATGTAAGATAATTAGAGGGTTAGATAGGGTGGACAGTGAGAGCCTTTTTCCTCGGATGGTGATGGCTAGCACGAGGGGACATAGCTTTAAACTGAGGGATGATCGATATAGGACAGATGTCAGAGGTAGTTTCTTTACTCAGAGAGTAGTCAGTGCTTGGAACGCACTGCCTGCAACAGTGGTAGACCCGCCAACTTTAAGGACATTTAAATGGTCATTGGATAGACATATGGATGAGAATGGAATAGTGTAGGTTAGATGGGCTTCAGATTAGTTCCACGGGTCGGCACAACATCGAGGGCCGAAGGGCCTGTACTGCGCTGTAATGTTCTGTGTTCTCAATGTTGTAATTGTACTCACCTCTAACCACTTCCTCTGGCAGCTTGTTTCATATATGCACCGCCCTCTATCTGGAAAAAGTTGCCCATCAGGTCCCTTTAAATCTTTCCTCTGTCACCTTAAACCTGTCCAGTTTCGCACTCCCCTAATGACCTTGGCCATTCACCTGACCTATGCCCCCCCCCCCCATGATTTTCTAAACCTTTCTAAGATCATTCCTCAGCCTCCCTATGTTCCAGTGGAAAATGTCCCACTACCCAGCCCCTCCTGCTACAGTCTGTTCTCCTGTTATGCGCGTTTCTTCAACACAAATTGGCTGGAATGTGATTGAAGAATTTTGACCATTATTTGTAGAACACAATCTTTCCTTACCTGCATTGTCTATAACCGTGATTCCAGTTCCACTGGTTTAAATGGTGCTGCTATTACATGATTTTCTTATACTGCATAGAATCTCTACAGTGTGGAAACAGGCTATTTGGCCCAACAAGTCCACACTGACCCTCCAAAGAGTAACCCACCCAGACCCAATTCTTTACGCTATTACTCTACATTTACCCCTGACTAATGCACCTAACCTACACATCCCTTAACACTACGGGCAATTTAGCATGGCCAATTCTCCTAACCTGCCCATCTTTGGACTGTGGGAGTAAACCGGAGCACCCGGAGGAAACCCACACAGACTCAGGGGAAATGTGCAAACCCCACATGAACAGTCACCTGAGGCTGGAATCGAACCCAGGTCCCTGGCACTGTGAGACAGCATTGCTAGCCGCTAAGCCACCATGCCGCCCAGCTGTATCAAAACAGACTGTAACACAAACCCTCCAGTGTTGGTAACATCCTTGTATATCTTTCCAGTTTTTAATAACATCCTTCCTATAACAAGGTGACCAGAATTATACGCGGCACTCCAAATGGGGCCTTACCAATGTCTTGTTCAGCTGTAATATGACATTCCAATTCCAGTACTCAGTGCTCTGACTGATGAAGGCAAGAATGCCAAATGCCTTCTTCCCCACCCTCTCTACCTGTCACATCATTTTCAAGGATCTATATACTTGCACCCCTAAGTCTCTCTGTTCGACAACACTCCCCAGGTCCCTACCATTAACTGTGTAAGTCCTGCCCTAGTTTGCTTTACTAAAACAAGTTTATCTAAATTAAACTCCATCTACCATTCCTCAGTCCACTGGCCCAGTTAATCAACATTCCATTGTACTCTTAGATCACCTTCTTCACTGTACCACCAATTTTGGTGCCATCTGCAAACTTACTAACCACGTTTCCTATAATCTTATCCAAATTATTTATATAAAGGCCAACAACAGTAGACCCAGCATCAATCCTTTTGGCACACCCTGGCACAGGCCTCCATTCTGAACAACAACCTTCTGCCACCACCCTCTGTCTTCTCTCATTAAGCCAAAAAGAACTTTTTCATAAACTTTTTGTGGGCGGCACGGTGGCACAGTGGTTAGCACTGTTGCCTCGCAGCGCCAGAGACCGGGGTTCAATTCCCGCCTCAGGCGACTGACTGTGTGGAGTTTGCATGTTCTCCCCGTGTCTGCGTGGGTTTCCTCCGGGTGCTCTGGTTTCCTCCCACAGTCCAAAGATGTGCAGGGCCAGGTGAATTGGCCATGCTAAATTGCCCGTAGTGTTAGGTAAGGGGTAAATGTAGGGGTAGGGGTAGGGGTAGGGGTATGGGTGGGTTCGCTTCGGCGGGTCGGTGTGGACTTGTTGGGCCGAAGGGCCTGTTTCCACACTGTAATGTAATCTAATGTAATCTAATCTAATCTAATAAAATGGAAGAACGTTTTGTTTGAACACTCCAGTAGTCATGACTTGGAACTTGTTACCCCATGTACTAACAGCAAAAACAACTGATGATTTTGAAAGGAAATTAGATAAACACAAGAAGGGAATAACCTTACAGAATAAAGTGAATTGAGTGGGGGAATGGGACAAACTAGTTTGTCCTACACAGATGGGCAAACTAACCTCCTTGTGGCATATTGCCTTAAAAGGGCAGGTTTAGCCTGAGTTTTAAAGGTAACACTTCTGACAATGCAGCATTCCCCCAGTAATGCAGAGTCTTGCCACTGACCTGGATAGAAAAAGAAAAAAGTTTAGTTATCAGATAAAATTTAGGATGTCAAATCGGTCCTGTATTTACCATTACATCACGAGAAAGCAGCACTTATTTAAGTTAAGAATCACAGTAACTTTGAAGCACTGCTCCTTCATCAGGTGGTTGTCTGTGCTCTGAAAGCTAGTGTTTCTAAATAAACCTGTTGGACTATAACCTGGTGTTGTGTGATTTTTAACTTTGTACACCCCAGTCCAACACCAGTATCTCCAAATCAGAACTTATTTAAGTGATTGAAAAGTGTGAATAAAGTTTTAAATAAGTTCAAAAGTAAAAATACTTGTGTAAAAACAAACTTAAATCATTCATGCTCAAAAACAATTCAGTTAGTATGTTGTCACACACGTCTGGTGCGCAGTCCTCATGGTCGAGTCTGAAATGTTACAGAACTAATTAGTTATTGCGGGTTAGCGTAGCTGGAAAGGCAGACTCCTTTTGTCTTTAGTCTGTACTGTACACACTGCTCTTATCAAAGCTGTAGAGAATCCAGAGATCTGTGTAATCAGGAAGACCATCGTTTGAAAATCTGGCAAACTTGATGTGGTGTTATCATTCAGTGTTTTGGGACCTTCACTGAATCTCAGTAGCACAGCATTGAATTGGTTCAGGAACCATGTGGCCAAGCAAGATGTGTCCATGTCCTCACTTTCCAACATTGATCGTCAGTGTGAGAGAAAGCATCTCAATGTGGCTCCTGTTGCTGAGATTATTATTACATTCAAACTGGTAAGTTCCTTATTTCAAATAGTTTTCTGTAGTTATAAACTAAACCTGCTGAGGGCGCTATCTAAGTTGTAAATTGAAAGGTTTTGTTTTAAGAGCATGTTTGCAAACTGTTTTTACCAGGATTATTTAACTAACTATCATTGACATCTTAACACTATAGTGGCTGACTACAGTGGCAGAGTGAGATCATAGCTCTTTTACTAATAAATGTAATTTTTTTATTGAAAGTTTCATTCACCCCTTTTCTACACACACTCTTATATTAAAGAAAATGACAATTTGATGAAGTTTCTAACCTTAATTATTTTCCTCCTTTCCTTCAGCCCACCACTGGTGGCTTTGCATTCCATTCCCCCCACCCCCTGCAATTCTTGACCAAAACTGTCCTAGCTCCCACTGTCTTTATTTTTAAAACTTGAATGCGTGGCCAAATATTTGGTTACTTTTTCTAAATTATCCTCCTCTTGGCTCACTCTCTGAAGATTTTTAGGAGATTTTCTACATTAAGAAAGCAATATTCACGAGGAATGAGGATTCTGTCAGTTAGTAAAGGCATTAAGTATCAGCTGCAGAGTTGAATGTGCAGCCACCTGGACTGTGCTGACATTCCTGGTGTATGCTGTTTGTGAAATAGCAACATTTGCAGTTAGTGGTTATGGTTTCCTGTTCTGTCTTTGCCCTCCGTGAATGGTATGCTGCCAAATGGAGAATACTTTGCATTATGTCTGTTCACATGCAACTTTTTTTTGTATAATTGAACAGTGTTCCATTTTATTCCACTGTAGGATCAAAGACATTCAGAGTGTTTACTTGGATACAACATTTTGTGATCCACGATTTTATCAAATCCCAAGCAGGGTAAGTATTTCAAACATTTTGACATTTTCACAGATTATACCAATAGTTTCATTTATTTTTGTTTGTATTTCCCTAAATCTAGTGAGTTACATCAGTTTTATAATTTGTTGTAATAGAAATGTAGAATCATGGAATCTTACAGCACCAGAGCAAGGCCGTTCAGCCCATTGTGCTGGTGCTAGCAGGAGTCAGAAAAGATGGGTCTTTCCATGGGTTTTTCACAAATATCCGATTCCCCAACATGCTTCACAGCCAATGCCATGCATTTTGAAGTGTAATCAGTGTATTAATGTAGGAAACGTGACAGCCTATTTTTGCACAGCAAGATCCCACAACAGTGCTGTGACAATGACCAAATGACCTGTTTTTATGAGGTTGGTTGAATGATGAATGTAATCCCCAGGACACAGCAGGAAACTCCCCTGCTCTCCTTCAAAATAGTTACAGTTGGATTTTTTTACCATCACCTCAGCAAGGAGTTGGGGGCTTCAACTTACTGAAACTTGGTTCTTGTTAGGCAAGGGAGTTGGGGGTTATTGTGTGTAGGTGTAGAATGTGGAATTTGAAACACAAACACATCAACCGTGACCTCATTTACTGGCAGAGTTGGTTTGTGGGACTGAGCGTTCCAGTTCAGCTCCTATGTCGTATTGATGACCACACCACTCAGTGCCACTGTTTTCTCAATTAAACACAATGCTGAAACAATTCCATTTACAGTTCAAAATTGCAGGTTCATTTGGGACATTGTCCTTTTCGGTCTTGGTTTGGTACAACTGCATCCAGGTGGCTGATTAACAGTGTGCAAAATGTCTGCAATGTTGGCGATATGCAATTTATAACTAAGCAATTGGCAAAAAGCCAGTGGAGGGATATTCCATGTTTGTTTTGTACTTCACCGTTCCCAGGTGGAGTGCCTGAATGGGATCCTGGAGTTGGTGAGAAGTTGGATCACACTCAGTCCTTACCACGTCGTGTGGCTAAACTGCAAGGCAGCATACGGATATGAATATCTCTTCACTAACCTCAGTGAAGAATTCTCGATTCAGGTTGGTGCTGAAAAATTGCTGCTACTTGTTCACACTCAAACATCAGAATTGGAGATCACTCCATTTTAGCGCTTCACTGATGAGAGTAGGTTTTGTACATCTTGGAACAGCATTCACCAAGATTCCTGGTGAATTTCCCATAACTAAATGTTTTTGTTTTTTGCCAACAAACTAACCTCTCCCATCGAACGTGATAATAAATCAGAGTGGTAAATCAACCTTTCCTGAGGCAGGTTGCTGAGTGGAGGTGAAGTTTGGGACTGTGCTCATCTGGACCATTCACCTTTGTGCTGTCATTTGTCTGAAAAGGCAGCCTCTCCGCCTCCTCCATCTAATGTGTTTCTTGTTTGAATCTTTCTGTACCTTCAGGTTCATCTTAACAAGCTGGATATGTTTCATAATATGCCTGAAATTCTACATCATGTCACCACAGACAGATCAACGCAGATTCACGCATGTAGACACCCCAAGGTACGGTTATTTCATCAGCTTTTTAATCGTTAACAGGTTGCAACCATACAGATCACTTCCTGATTTGTGAGCAAATTTTGTAAGGTACTGTATCATCACTCTGTATTGTTCTAGTAGCTTCAAAACTCTAATCTTAATTGTCACAATCTTTTTAAATGAAATGGTCCCAATTTGTAAATTCCCAATTGATGTCCTCACCAGGATGAGGATTTTATTCGTGGAAACCGACTCCCTTGTGGCATTACAGCGAAAGATGGGACTCCACTTCGCATTATCAGCATTAAACCCTCCACCATGTGGTTCGGTGAAAGGACAAATAAGTCGAGTGTAATTGTAAGGTATGACAGCATCATGTATTACCACATCTGTGTTACCCAAATGAACACCATTGGAAGGAACTTGTGTATGACCTTGATGTATCGAAGACTGGCTGAAGGAAGAAGTTCAGGATCTTGCTCAGTGTAGTCTTTTAATATTTTAAATACTACATCGTACAACCTAAGCATTCAATTTTTTCTGCCAAAATTATTCACATGTTACTCTCCTGGTCCAACTCTACTTCTCAATTATTATTTTTACCTCTGCACCTGAGGTCAGATCAAACCCCACATCCAATGAAAGCAACTTTTCATTTGCTTATGGAATGTTGGTGTTTGCTTTTGAGTTTGGCATTTGTTACCTGTCCTTAATTGCCCTGGATGAGGTGGTCTGAGCTGCTGCTTTGAGGTAGCCCCACAATGCCCTTTGGGTTGGGATGTCTGGTTGGCATGGACGGGTTGGACCGAAGGGTCTGTTTCCATGCTGTACATCTCTATGACTCTATGACCCAGCAACACTGAAGGAACAATTATGTATTTTCAAGTCGGGATGGTGAGTGGCTCAGAGGTGAACTTTCAGGGGGTTGTGTTCTCATGCATTTCCTAACATTGTTTTTCTAGGTGGTAGAGGTTTGGAAGGTGCTGCTGAAGCAGCCTTGGTAAGTTGCTGCTGTGCATCTTGTAGTTGGTACAAGGGAGGGAATATTTATTGAGTAACATTGAAGCATTCCATTGTGGATTGATTAATTTCCTCCCATGTGCACATCATATGGAACTTCACGGAAATGAAATGCAGATGATTCCTGGTTCATAAACTATCATAAGGCTCTCAATATGCCCACCCCATGTAGATGGCTGGTCTGTCAAGTCTGCAATAATCTGCTGTACGGACCAAATAGCCTCTAGTTCAGGCTGCTCTGCTTTGCTGAGCTCAGCCTGGTCATTAACTGAGGCATAATTGACAGCAATGTACTCAGGCAGGAACAAAAAGCTCACCCAGAGTCTCTCCGAGTTCGAGCAGTACCTCTCCCAGCAGAATAGAGGGACATTGGATCTGCACAATTTTTTCCCTTTACCCTCAACAACTGCCACAAAGAGAAACAACTAATTTAGGAGAATTGGAATAACAAATAATCAAACCTAAAATATTCACATTAAAGTAAAAAGCTGCAGATGTAGGAGATCGGAAATAAAACCAGAAAGTGCCTGAGAAACTTAACATCAGCACCATCTGTGAAGACAGAAATGGTGTTAATGTTTCAGATTCAATATACCTATTTATTAAAGTGTTTACAGTCTATTTAATGAATCTGAATTCAGCTGATTATTAATGATTTGATATTCAGCTTGTGGTTTCCAGTACTGGATCTTCAGCTCTTCTAATCTCTTATATCCTTTTTGAGTAGTTATGAGGTTCCTTTGCAGATATTTTGATCACACAAGATTGAATTTATATTTTTAAAGACTATGATGTGGCTTTGGCAGCAGTAGAAAAAGTTGCTGATTGTTGATGGTTATACAGTGGGATCAAAGAGTGAACATCATAAATTATATAGGTTTATAAAACCATGAGGGGCATGGATAGGGTGAATAGGCAAGGTCATATTTCCCAGGATAGGTGAGTCCAAAACTAAAGGGCATAGGTTTAAGGGGAGAAGGGAAAGATTTAAAAGGGACCTAAATGGCAACTTTTTCACACAGAGGATGGTGGAATGAGCTGCCAAGGAAGTGGTGGAGGCTGGTACAATTACTACATTTAAAAGGCATTTCGGGGGATCTAAGACGGCGGCGATCTGAGAAGATCACACTGCAGAGCTTCGCATCGCAGCAGGAGCAGGACAGTCCTTTATCCCACCACCCAGGTCATCAGGATTTCTTGGGGCGTTGGAAAGATTGTGGAGCCCCAAGAAACATTTTAAAATTGACTTACCTGTATTTTCAGCTGTCCAGAATGCCTAAAAAGGGAGGAGGAGCATCTGAGGCCAGGCCTGCAGCTCAGCCTGCAGCAGCCTCGGAGCCGATTACTCTCCAGGACCTGGTGAACCAGCTCTCGAAATCTCGTGAGATGTTGGGGAAACAGATTGAAGAGAAGCTGGCTCCAGTCTCTCTCATGCTGCAGAAGCATGAGCAGCAGCTGGGAGACCTGAAGAAGAGGATGGATGAGGTGGAGCACAGAGTTACAGTGGTGGAAGCTGATGCCAGTTCATTCAAGGAAGAGATCCAAGCCCTGAAGACGCAGGTTTGTAATTTGCATGACCCAAGTGGATGATCTTGAAAACAGGGGCAGGAGAAAAAACATTCGGATCATGGGTCTGCCTGAGGGTAAGGAAGGTGAGCAGCCTGTGGAATTTGTTGAAGGTTGGCTTCCGAAATTCCTTGACTTGGAGACTGGCATGAGAGGATTAAAGATAGAGAGGGCTCACCGGGTCGCAGCGCGGAGGTCGGGTCTGGGTCAACGCCCTCGTCTTTTCCTGGTGCGGATCCATCATTACCGGGATAAGGAGAGAGTCATGGAGGCCTCCAGACTCCAGGGGAAGGATCCAAAGGCCCTAATTTACGAGGGGTCTAAGATCATGTTTTTTCAGGACTTTTCAGCAGCGGTGATCCAGAAGCGAAAATCATACGATAGTGTTATGAGAAGATTGAAGGAGCTTGGGATTCAGTACTCCGAGATATCCGGCAGTGCTTCGGATCACCTGAGATGGATCCATGCATCTCTTTGACACATCGGAGAAGGCAAGAGACTTTGTGGACAAACTAACCTAATTTAAACAATTGTAGTATGTATAAATATCGTTGCTTGGGTGTGCGTTTATCATTCTGTAAAAGAAATGGAAGATTTCCAGTTGGAGCTTTGTTTGTCCCCCTTCTATTCCTCTGTTGATTGTAATTTGGTTCAAACTATGTCTGGCGGTGGTTAGGATGTACATTTTAAATTTCTAAGTTAGGACATACCAAAGGATGGGTGGAGTATTTATTCCTTTTTTATAAAATAATTTTTTTGAATTCATATTGATATTCTATGGGGTGTTTATTCTTTTTAGCTTGTGCTTGCGATGCGGCTCTCGCTGGGAGAAGTGAAGGTGGTTGAGATGGTTAGATGCCTATTTATGGGCAGTTCGGGACAGGTAGTTGCCCGCTTTGGGCAGGGGGCGAGTTCCCCTACTCAGCGCTATTGGCGCTTTATATGTTGGTTTGTTTTCTGGTTTTTGTTGTTTTTTATTTTTAATAATTTTGTATGTTTGTTAAATGTAGTGGTTTTAGTTTATGTAGTTTTTATATTTGGTGGACCATGCGACACTAAGGCTCAGCAATTTGTGGTTCGGGTTCCTCCTCTCTGGAATTTAAATGTAATTGCAGAAGATTATGGCTAATGATTTGATTAAATGGTGTACCTGGAATATCAAGGGAAGTCACTCACCAATTAAGAGGAAGAAGGTACTCTTGAGCCTTAGAAAGGAGAGGGTGGATATTGCTTTGTTACAGGAGACACATTTGGATGACAAGGAGCACCTGAAATTACAGCAGAATGGCTTTGACCGAGTTTATTTTTCATCATTTAATACCAGAAGTAGGGGAAGGAAAAATGTCTCATTTAAATTGTTGGAATGTATTAAAGACACATATGGGAGGTTTGCAATTCTTAAAGCCTTGATAAATGGGGAAGAATATGGCATTTTAAATGTTTATTGTCCCCCAGCTCATCCTCTTAAATTCTTGATAGATGCTTTTTCTAAACTGATAAGTCTCAAGTCTCGGCACATCATTATAGGGGGAGATTTTAACTGCCTCATGGACCCCACAGTAGACAGGTTGCCTAAAGGTCCCTCGATACCCTCTGCACAAACTAAACAGTTATTGGGTTTGTGTGGGGAATTAGGGTTGATGGACGTCTGGAGGTGTCTCCACCCTACAGGTAGGGATTTCACGTTTTTCTCCAATCCGCACAGATGTCACACGAGAATTGATTTTTTTTTTCTGACCCCTGCAGTAACCCTGGATCTGGTGGCATCCTGTACGATTGGTAATATTGCCATCTCTGATCATGCTCTAGTGTACCTCGTGGTTAAAATTAAAGATGTTACAGTGGATTCAAGGTACTGGCGAATGGACCCCTTTATTCTCATGGACAGCAAGTTTGTGGAGTATTTCTCTAGGGAATTTCGGGCATTCCTAGACATCAACATAGGCTCGGTTGATAGCTCATCTGTTCTCTGGGAAACTACCAAAGCTTATGCCAGAGGGTTAGTTATTTCATATTCCACCAGTAGGAAGCAGCAGAAGGGTGAGCAGCAATGTCTCCTTGAAGCACGGTTGAAGGCAGCCGAGAAGACCTATTTTCACAGACCCTCGTTGGTCAAACTACAGAGGATTACGGCACTGCGGTCTACACTAAATTCCATGCTCTCACAGATGGCAAAGAAGGAGCTGGCTTTTGCAAAGCAAAAGTTATACAAGCATGGTGACAAGCCAGGCAAATACTTAGCATACCTTGCCAGAAAGAGAAGTGCCCCACAAACCATTACAGCAATTAGGGAAGGGTCTGGGAACCTAACATTTGATTCTAAAAAGATTAATGTGGCGTTCCAGAGATTCTACTCTAAGTTATATCAGTCTGAGAATTGTAAGGAGGGGCAGGCCAAAATGGAATCCTTTTTTAGAGAGCTGAAGCTCCCGCGTGTGACTCCTGAACAACAGTGCTTTCTCAATGCCCCATTATCAGAGCAAGAAGTGAGGCAGCTTCAGAATGAAAAGGCGCCTGGTCCTGATGGACTTCCCAGTGAATTCTATAAGGAATTTATAAGTATACTGTCAGGCCCAATGCTGAATATGTGTAATGATTCATACAGTCATGTTTGTCTCCCACTACCTCTGAGAGAGGCCTATATTTCATTTATCCTTAAAAAAGGGAAGGATCCGGAAGACTGTGCTTCATACAGGCCCATCTCGCTCTTAAATGTGGACTTTAAGATCCTCTCTAAGGCTCTTGCGTTAGGGCTGGAGATTGTGTTACCCTCTATTATTACAGAGGATCAGATGGGCTTCATAAAGGGTCGCAGATCCTCCAATAACGTTAGGAGGCTGCTTAACGTAATTCAAGCATGCCAACAGCAGTCAATACAGGGATTGGTGATTTCTTTAGATGCAGAGAAGGCATTTGACCGAGTTGAGTGGCCGTACCTTTTCTATACTCTAGACCGGTTTGGTCTGGGCGAAGTTTTCATAAGATGGGTAAAGGTTCTCTACAGTGTACCTCTCGCTGCGGTCATTACCAACAGGGTATGATCAAGCAATTTTAATATTTCTAGGGGCAGCCGGCAGGGCTGTCCCCTTTCACCATTACTTTTTACGTTAGTGATTGAACCGTTGACAGAGGCCATTCGTGGGGATCTCAATATATCAGCTCCAGAAGTGGGGTCAAAATTACATAAGGTCTCGCTGTATGTAGATGATGTTCTAATTTCCTTGACAAATCCAGCAGTCTCAGTGCCTGATACAATGCATTCATGCGTTTGGCGCTTTTTCAGGGTATAAATTAATTTTGCTAAATCAGAGGCTATGCCTATGGGTGGTCTTACGAAAGAGTTGGCTCTTGAGAGTGACAATAGATTCTCAGTTAGGCGGTCACAGGGGGGTTTTGTGTATTTGGGCATATTCATTACTCCAGTTCTGGATTGGCTGTTCAAAGCCAATTTTACCCAGTTATTTGAAAAAATTAAACAAGATCTCCAAAGATGGGAGGCACTTCCAGTATCATGGTTGGGTCGGATAGCACTTATTAAGATGAATATTCTCCCTCGTTTGCTATACCCTATACAGATGCTCCCCCTGATTTTCAATAAACAAACACTCAGGAGACTGAACAGTTGGTTCAGCTCCTTTTATCTGGCACCGTAAACGGCCCCTCATTAGATTAACCAAACTGCAGTTGCCTCACAGATTGGGAGGGAATAGACCTTCCGGACATTAAAAATTACCAATTAAGCTCGCTTTTGACCTATCTAAGCGATTGGGTTTGTGGGGACCCTCTTTCAATATGGCTAGATATTGAAGCCTCCCAGGCAAGGTGCCCCCTTACCAGTTTGCTGTTTTTGGACAAGGTGAGGACAGTTAGGGAATATTGCCATAACCCAATAGTCATCAATACTGTTAAAGCATGGAGGGCAATTCGGCAGAGGGAAGGTAATATTGGCAAAACATCTTTCTTTACACCTTTAGTGGGTATGCCGAGTTCTCAACCAGGTATGACAGATTCAGGATTTAAACGTTGGGCAGCTAGGGGTATATCTTGCATGGGTGATTTATTTGAGGGAGATGTAATGATGTCCTTTGATCAGTTAGTACGGAAGTACGAGTTGAAAGTGAGGTCTGCAGATGCTGGAGATCAAAGTTGAAACTTTATTGCTGGAACAGCACAGCAGGTCAGGCAGCATCCAGGGAACAGGAGATTCGACGTTTCGGGCACAGGCCCTTCTTCAGGAATGAGCAGAGAGTGTTCAGCAGGAGAAGATAAAAGATAGGGAGGAGGGACTTGGAGGAGGGGCGTTGGAAATGTGATAGGTGGAAAGAGGTCAAGGTGAGGGTGATAGGTCGGAGTAGGATGGAGGCGGAGAGGTCAAGAAGAAGACTGCAGGTCAGGAAGGCGGTGCCGGGCTGGAGGGATCCGGCTGAGACAAGGTGGGGGGAGGGGGGATGAAGAAACTGGTGAAGTCCAAGTTCATCCCCTGCGGTTGGAGGGTTCCCAGTCGGAAGATAAGACGCTCCTCCGCCGACCGTCGGGTTGTTGTGGTTTGGCGGTGGATGAGTCCAATGACCTGCATATCCTCGGTGGAGTGGGAGGGGGAGTTGAAATGCTGTGCTACAGGTTGGTTGGGTTGGTTCGTCCGGGTGGCCCAGAGGTGCTCTCTGAATCGCTCCGCAAGTAGGCGGCCTGTCTCCCCAATATAGAGGAGGCCACACCGGCTGCAGCGGATGCAGTAGATGATGTGGGTGGAGGTGCAGGTGAATCTGTGGCGGATATGGAAGTTTCCTTTGGGGCCTTGGAGAGAAGTGAGGGGGGAGGTGTGGGCGCAAGTGTTGCACCTCCTGCGGTTGCAAGGGAAGGTGCCGGGAGTGGAGGTTGGGTCGGTGGGGGGTGTGGATCTGACAAGGGAGTCGCGGAGGGAGTGGTCTCTACGGAAAGCTGATAGGGGAGGGGAGGGAAATATATCCTTGGTGCTGGGGTCTGTTTGGAGGTGGCGGAAATGACGCCGGAAGTACGAGTTACCTAATAGAGACCTCTTTCATTTTTTTCAAGTTAGGGACTTTATTCAAAAAAAGACCACACTTTTGACTGATCCCTACAAATCTGACATAGAAAGAGGGGTACCAAGGGCTAAGAGTACACTCTCTGTCAGTACTCTATATCACCAATTGGGGAGGTGCCACCTCAGATGCCACCCTGAAGAAGGGCCTGTGCCCGAAACGTCGAATCTCCTGTTCCCTGGATGCTGCCTGACCTGCTGTGCTGTTCCAGCAATAAAGTTTCAACTTTGATCTCCAGCATCTGCAGACCTCACTTTCTCCGCCACCTCAGATGAGTCTGATCGACTCTGCAAGATGTGGGAAAGAGAGCTGGGTGTTGAAGTTTCTTCAGAGGCATGGGAGGATATTTGGGAGAATGCAAGGAAGATATCAATTTGCAATAGGACCCATGCTTTACAGTTGAAGATTCTCCACAGGATCCACTTAGCCCCAGACCATTTGTCAAAATTTAAACCAGGGGTATCTTCAGCATGTCCAAGGTCTGTACGGGTATTCTTACCCATTGTCTTTGGTCTTGTGACTGGCTTCAAACATATTGGAGTGCTGTGGTGGGTGCAATGGAGAGGATTTTAGGTGTAGGGGTGGAGAAGGACCCTATTTCTCTCCTTTTGGGCTTACCCATTGTATTTCCTGCAGACTCGCATAAGGAAAAACTTTTCAATATTCTTACATTCTGTGCAAGGAAGAATATCTTGCTGGGTTGGATATCAGAAAACCTCCCAGGCCTGTCGGGTTGGCGGAAGATTGTTATGGAGCATATTCCCCTGGATTTTCTCACAAATATGGTACACCACAAAACTGAGAATTTTTACAATACCTGGACACAGATTTATCTGCCACACTATATATATAGCCATATATATATATATATAATATGGCTTTTATATAGCCGTAACGACTGTGTTTCATGAGTCCAATATCCAGGGAGGAGGGACTGTGAATGTATGAGTGTTTTGTTTGGCTGGGCTGAGTTATTACTATTTATTTGTTTCTTGTTAGGTATTTATTTAGTTAGTTAAATAGCTAGTTTAGGTTTTTGTTTAATTTTATACTTCTCTATATATATTTATACATTCGTATAGGAGGATGGGCTGGGGAATATTTTTTTTATTATTTGGGTTTAGTTTGTACTATTTTTGTACTGTTTTGAATTGCATTGTTTTGTATTTGTTGTAATATTTAAAAATCTATTTTTTCTTAATAAAAATATATTATAAAAAAAGGCATTTCGATGGGTATATGAATAGAAAGGGTTTAGAGGGATACGCACCAAACACAGGCAAATGGAACTAGATTAGTTTAAGATATTTGGTTGGCATGGACGAGTTAGACTGAAGAGTCTGTTTCTATACTGTACATCTCTTTGGCTAGCCTGTAATGATTCTGCAGATCTTCTTGTGTGGAAGAATTACTGTGGTAAAATTATTGTGCCTGATGCATTACTTTCCAAAGCAGTTGAAGATAATCTACAAAATGTAGCATGCCTCCACACTGGTGTTAGCAGAAATTTGCTTTAAATAGTCTTGTTTACAATTTTCCTACATTGCTGAAAACCTCCCAAACCTGCAACTATTATTTTTGCTGTTGCAGATGTGAGCAGTGGACAGCAGGCTATGAGCAGAGAAAGCGGTGTTTAAAAACAACTTGTTACTGGAAGTATTCCTGGCATGAATTTTAAAGAAAACCACTGCTCAAAATCTGCCTGATCACTTCATACCTAATCAAAAAGCAGCATTTACAGAATTAAACAGTGTTCGTACTCCAATAAAACTTAAAATAACAACAAGATGCTGTAACTAAATGCTAGTATAAATTACACAGCCAATTTCAAACCATGTATAACACTCCTGATAAAATCTTAATTACCACAAAACAAGCGAAACATTCAGCACTATTCCCCCATGTGGTTAAAGCCAACCTATTCTGGTTAACAGACTGTAGCACCTGTTGTAGCAATTTTTCATGTCACAAAATAAAAGGATCCATGGTTTAGTCCCTCATCTGTAGAGATATTTGGTCAATAGTTTGTTGTTATTGCTCATGAAGCTGGTGGACTTGGGAAAAGTTTTAACTTTGACTTAAGGCCTTAAAGCCTGAGCACATTGAACAATGCTGACCTCTCCATGCAGTGCAGAGGGAGTGCAGCATTGTCACTCATACTACCCTCGGCATGAAGTGTTTAAAAGAGACCTTCGTATAACCAAAGGATGTTAAAAGAATTGTTGGTGCTATTCAGGGAGGGTTCTTTTAGTGAACCTATTTTGTTTAGCACCCAACCTATTTCATTCATAAAGTGAGAGGAGGTAGTTTCAAACTTGAGTCTAGACGAGAGTGGTGCTGGAAAAGCACCGCAGATCAGGCAGCATCTGAGGAGCAGGAAAATCGGGAATGAAGGGCTTTTGCCCGATATGTCGATTTTCCTGCTCCTCAGATACTGCCTGACCTGCTGTGCTTTTCCAGCACCACTCTCTAATCTAGACTCTGATTTCCAGCATCTGCAGTCCTCATTTTTGCCTAGGTTCAAACTTGAGATGAGGAAAGGCACTTCTCTCAAAGGGTCATGAATCTGTGAAAATCACTGCTTCCCAGGGCAGTGGAGGAAGAATCCATCAACAGATTCAAGACAGAAATAGATGTTTCTGATGAAAAGTGGAATAAACGACAATGGGGAGCAGGCAGGAGAGTGTGGTTGAGACCAGGATAAGATCAGCCTTCATCATGTTAAATGGCAGAGTGGGCTTATGTTCTTGTCAGTGGATCCCGTGAAGTCCTGGCTGTTGGTACTTCATGCTGAGGCTGGAGTTGTCAGGAAGCAAGACTCTACTGCAGCCAGCTCAATCTCAAACAATACTACCCCCGCGCTCTCTGACTTGAACCCATCCTTTCTCTCCCCAACCCTCCAGCCAACCTTGCACAAAATTGTCTCCTTCCCCCTGAGCGCCCACCCACCTGCTACCCTTACCTCTCACCAATTATACTCAGTGAAAGTAGGTTCACCACCTTTAATCCTGGCACGTGGCAAAGATTGTCATGATCCCCTGTGTTGTGCATTGCTTGGGTTCTACACCTGATCAGACTGCACTCCATCCTTGGGGCTAAGAGGATTGAAGGATGTGGAGGGAAAATTGGGAGCAGTCTTTTTTTGTTGTTGAGTTGGATGATCAGTCAAGACTCTATTGAATGGCAAAGTAGACTCAAAGGGGCTGAATGGCGTCTTCCTGCTCCTGATTTCTGTGTTTCTATGTGTATGGTTACGTATCCATATTAAATCCTGCTGTTATTCAGAAAAAAATTGCAACATTTAGAGGACATAGCCTCAAACTCAGCCATTTAGAACTAAGACACAGAGAAGTATTTTTGTTGTTACAGTGTGTACCATCTACAAGATGCACTGCAGTATCTCAATAATGCTCTTCAAACCCACAATCTTCGGGTAAGATGGTGGTGGAGTAAGGCTTCTCAGCCTGGGGCTTGTCCGCTCTCTCTACTTTTCTTTTCAAAAAGAACAGTACAGCAGAGGAACAGGCCCTTTTGCCCGCCAAGCACTGCCATATTTTGCCCTTCTATACCGAAACTGTCCTTACTTACAGGATCCATATCCCTCTACTCCATTCCTATTCCTGTATTTGTCCAGCAGCTTCTTGAATGCTGCTATTGTGTCTGCTGCCACCACCTCCTCTAACAGCACGTTCCAGTCACGCACCACACTTTTGAGTTAAAAACTTGCCTCACACATCTCTTTTAAAACCTCTGCCCAACCTCGCACCTTGAACCTGTGTCCCCTAGTAACTGACCCCCTCATCCTGGGAAAAGGCCTCATACCCTCTGCTCTATCCATGCCATTCACAATCTTATTCCATATCTTTTCTTTTTGTTTCTTTTCTCTTTTTTTTTCCCCTTTGTTTCTCGTTTATGTCACTTACCTTTTGTTGAAGAGTTCAGTCGCAGCGACAACATCAACAGTGGTTAAGCCCCGTGCAGACTCGTGATGGCGGGGACGGGCGTGGGTTTAGGTTCCCAGCAGCGACTGCGCCCAGCGCAGGCTCGTGGAGGTGAGTTTGGGCACAGCGCAGGCTTGTAGAGGTGAGTTTGGGCCCAGCACGGGCTCATGGAGGTGAGTTTGGACCCAGCACGGGCTCGTGGAGGTGAGTTTGGGCCCAGCGCAGGCTCGTGGAGGTGAGTTTGGGTCCAGCACGGGCTCGTGGAGGTATGTTTGCGCCTAGCACGGGCTCATGGAGGTGAGTTTGGGTCTAGCAAGGACTCGTGGAAGTGTGTTTGGGCCCAGCGTAGGCTCGTGGAGGTGAGTTTGGGCCCAGTGCAGGCTCATGGAGGTGAGTTTGGGCTCAGTGTGGGGCTCGGTGACATTGGCACCAGTTGCAGTGGGGAGGTGGACCTGAAGCAGGCTCATGGTGGTGGCAGAGTTGGGTTTGGGCTGGTGTGGTATCAAGTGGCTTTGGTGACATCTGCGTTGTCCAGGTCCATCGAGGGGACACAGTGGTGATGACTGAAGAATGGGGACCTCTGTTCCAGTGGCGTGTTGAAGTGGACTTGTGCCTAGCCGCCTGGACCATGGCGCAACGCTTCATAAGAAGGGCTGTAAAGTTGAATACTCTTTCTTTATTTCTTTCTTTTTCTGCCTTTTTATATTCTATGCTTTGTTTTATTTTTGTGTCTTAAGATGGTGCTGGAGGGTTGTGACACTGTACAACACTTTGCACTATATTTTTGTAACAGACTACACATGACAATAAATAAAATCAAATTCAATCTAGAAGGACAAGGGCAGCAGATACATGGGAACACCTTCCCCTGCAAGGTCCCCCTGCAAGGTCCCCTTCCAACCCACTCACCATCCTGACTCGGAAATATATCACCGTTCCTTCAGTGTTGCTGGGTCAAATTCTTGGAACCCCCTCCCTAAGGGCATTGTGCGTCAACCTACAGCACTGCAATGATTTAAGAAGGCAGCTCACCCCCACCTTCTCAAGGGGCAGCTAAGGACGGACAATAAATGCTGGGCCCAGCCAGCGACACCCACATCCCATGAATGAATTAAGAAAAAGGGATAATGGAACTTGGTAATTAAACCACTTAATTTGCTTTCAATGAGGAGTGACAGTATTGAGTATGTTTGAACTGTATTGAAAAAATGTGAATTATTGAAGCTATCGATGAAATCAATAACATGGCTCTACTTTTAAAAACACAAACTCTGTCTTAGGGATTGTATTTCTTATTTATTTCAGAACTGGAGAGAGTTCATACAGAGCTTGCTTCTCATTCCATTCGTCCTTCAGTGAGGTAAGGGGAGGTGACAGCCAAGTGGGTAATAGCATTAAACTATTAAACTGGTAAATGCCCCCCGCCCCTTGCCCCAGGCAATACCCTCGAGACTCTGGTTCAAATCCTGCCACAGCAAATTTGAATTCAATAAAAATCTGTAATAAAAAGGTTAACGATGACCATGAAAACATTGTTGATTGTCAAGAAATAGCCTCCTGGTTCTCTATGGGCAATTACAGATGGATATAAACGCTGGCTGAGCCAGTGACACCCACATAAAACAGATGAATTTTAAAAAGGTAAAGGTCTTCTTTTACCTACAGTAAATGTTTTGTTTCATGTTTTGAGGTTTTATGTACTAAATGTTTCATCTTAATTCATTTCTATTCCCATCTTTGTTTGATGATCGTCCCCTTCTTATTAATATGGTAAAGGTCACATTATGGGTAGTTGCAAAGTGGTCAGTGCCTTGATTTTACTCTATCCAAGAATCACTCAAAATCTACCGAAGTGACGGGAAAATCTGTCTTACAGTCTGACAGAAAATTGTTTCATTTTAAAAGCTGGTGCACACATATAATTCCTTAAGCAGATGGTCGACTCGGGAGGGAAAGATTTCCACTTAGTAAATATCTTTTCTTTCATTTTTCACCACATTCTCTCTTTCTCTCACTCCTTTGTCTCTCATTTTCCTCATTTCTCGCTCTTATTTTTTCCACTTGCCCTCTTTGGCTTCTTTGCACAACTCCTTCTTCTTTATTGTACACTCTGTCTTCTCTTTACATCTCTCCCTTCCTTTCATTTTGTGACAATGCTGTGGATTTAAGAGGGGTTTTTTGTACTTGTTTCTTTTAAGAGAAAGATTGAACTACGGTTGGTTTTGCTATAAAGGGTGTTTCTTCAACACGAATTGGCTTTAATGCATTTTGAAGAATGTAGACTGTTATTTGTAGAACGCGAACTTTCCTTACCTATGTTGACTCTAATGCGATTCTGGCCCCATTAGTTAAAATGGCAAGGCTATTGAGCGATTTTCCTATTAAGTGAGATCGCAAGAGAATGGAACTATCGTGTTATTTCAGAACCAACTGTAGAGGTAACGAGCAGTCTGTGGTAAACAGCTTGGGAAGCCTTGGGCTTTTTTAAAGTTAGAACAATAGAAATAACCTGGATGGGTGTGACCAGCTCTCACAGTTCAGCATTTCTAGTTTTTTTTTAGTTTTGTTTAGGTTTAGCTTTAAGCAGTTGCTGTTGGAAGCTCAACAGGTCAGAAGCTGCTGGAGTTTCAAAGAAATATAAACCTTTTTTTGTACCCCCTCAGTCACAGCTAGAAGCTGGGGTTTCTCCTTGCTGCTGGGTGAACAAACCTATTTTTCTGAATTCCCCTTTTTGCCAAGGGGTGTGGTTATGCGGTGTTACTGTATTGGAACAGTTAATTGGTAATAGGTACAGTATCTATTATTTAGTTCATCTTTTCAATTGATGTAAGTTATTGAAAGTTCTTCTTTCTTTTGTTGTATTTTAACTATAGTGATTAAATCGTGTTTTGCTTAACATTGAGTAATTTGACCAGTCGAATTGCACCTGGAACACAGCACATCACATTTGCCTTTAAAATAAGAAGATGTTAGGGTTTGGGTTACCTTTTTAAAATATGTTGAGGGCGTCTGGTCTGGTCCATAATCATTTTTTTCTTCTTCTTTCTCCATCCTCTCTTCCCTCAGGTCATAGATTTTCTTTCGCACATACAGCCCGTGAATATTCACCCAAACGTTGTGCCTATGGGCCGGAGTTTTGAAGATGTCAAGGAGATGTAAGTAAAGAATGTGAGGAGCTCTCCAGTGTTCATAGTAAATGGCCGTTTCTCACCAAGAGTTGTCATGGTTTTCTTTATTTGAGAATTTCCTGTACTGTCAGAATTTGACAAACTCAGTCCTGCAAGGTTTGACCTTCATCAGCACAAGAATAAGATCGAACTGGAAATTTCATTATAGTGGAAAATAGTCAAATATCGAGTATTTTAGTTACAATATAAAAATTTAAAGGATTTTTAGTTGAGAATTGACAACACCTGGAGTATAATTGTAACAGCATTACCAAAAATTTGGGAATAGGCCATTTGGCTGCTCATGTCTGCTCCAACATTCAGTAAGACTGTGGCTGATCCGGTTGTGATTTCAACTCCACTTTTCTGTCTGCAACCACCCCATCCCCAGCCTACTCCATTCCTTAAACCCCTTATCCATCAAAACTCTACCTAGCTTCACCTTCAATAAGTTTAATCACCAAGCCTCCACTGCTTTCTGGGGAACAAAATTCCATACCCCCCCTCTTCCTCTTAAAAGGGACACCTTACATTGCTAAACTAATGCCCCTAGCTTTATTCTTTCCAAAAGAGGAAATATCCGGTGGGTTTCCACACTATCCTGTCAGTCTAGGATCTTTGATATGAAAAGCAGATCCCTTCTCACTCCTCTAAGCTCCCGGGTATGGTTCAATTTTCTTCCTAAGTCCTTCATCTCAACAATTAGTCAGTGATCCCTGTCTGAACTGCTACTGCAATTGTATTCTTTATAAAATAAACCAATATCATATAAAATATTTGCAGATATTACCAGGGTCGTGTGGAGCTGCAGTAGAACATCCCTCCTTTGCAATAAACCATTCCATTTGCCTTCCTAATCATTAACTTGGATTAAAAGGTTTGTTTCTGTCCTGTACATCTAAATGACTCTATGCACCAAGATATGCAGATCCCTCTGTCCCACTGTAGCAATTTTGTAATCAGCATTCTCTTCTCATACTGAACTTTTCAAGAAGGGTAATAGGGAAATCCCTGGCAATTACACACCAGTCAGTCTCTCTTCTGTGGTCAGCAAAGTTGTGGAAAGAATTCTGAGGGATAGGATTTATGACTATTTGGCAAAGCATAGTGTGGTTAAAAGCAATCAGCATGGCTTTGTGAGGGGCAGGTCATGCCTCAAATCTTACTCAGATCTTTGAGGAGGTGTGAAGACAGGTCAACGGTCGAGCGGTGGATGTGGTGTATATGGACTTCAGCAAGGCATTTGATAGGGTTCCCCATAGTAGGCTCATTGATAAAGTCAGGAAGTATGGGATACAGGGAGATTTGGCTATCTGGATTCAGAATTGGCTGGCTGACAGAAGGCAGAGAGTGGTTGTAGATGGATAGTATTCTGCCTGGAGGTCAGTGATGAGTGGGGTCCTGCAGGGCTCTGTTCTTGGGCCTCTGCTCTTTGTAGTTTTTATAAATGACTTGGATGAGAAGTTTGAGGGGTTGGTTAGTAAATTTGCAGATGACACAAAGGTTGGAGGTATCGTCGTTAGTATAGAGGACTACTGCAGGCTGCAGCGCAACATAGACAGGATGCAGAGCTGGGCTGAGAAATGGCAGATGGAGTTCAACCTAGATAAATGCGAAGTGATGCATTTTGGAAGGTCGAACTCGAATGCTAAATATAGGATTAAAGACAGGATTCTTGGCAGTGTGGAGGAACAGAGGGATCTGGGTGTGCATGTACATAGATCCCTCAAAGTTGCCACCCAAGTGGATAGGGTTGTTAAGAAAGCATATAGTGTTTTGGCTTTCATTATCAGAGGTATTGAGTTTAAGAGCCGCGAGGTTTTGCTGCAGATCTACAAGTCCCTGGTGAGACTACACTTGGAATATTGTGTCCAGTTCTGGTCGCCCTACTATAGGAAAGATACACAGGCTTTGGAGAGGGTGCAAAGAAGGTTTACCAGGATGCTGCCTGGACTGGAGGGCTTGCCTTATGAAGAAAGGTTGACTAAGCTCGGACTTTTCTCTCTGGAGAGAAGGAGGAAGAGAGGAGACATGATCGAGGTGTACAAAATAATGAGAGGAATAGATAGAGTCAATAGCCAGAGACTTTTCCCCAGGGCAGGATTGACTGGTACGTGAAGTCATAGTTTGAAGATATTAGGAGGAAGATATAAAGGAGACATCAGGGGAAGGTTCTTTACGCAGAGAGTTGTGAATGCATGGAATGCGTTGCTAGCGGTGATGGTGGAAGCAGAATCATTGGGGACATTTAAGCGACTGCTGGACATGCACATGGATAGCAGTGAGTTGAGGGGTGCGTAGGTTAAGTTACTACGTTTGACATTAGGATTAAATCTCGGCACAACATCGAGGGCCGAAGGGCCTGTTCTGTGCTGTACTTTTCTATGTTCTATGAAGGAATGCTGTTCTTTACATTTTCTTGCACATTGTCCTGATGAGTGCAAGCTGAAAAACTTTGGCAAACTGTATCTTCACTCAGCAATAACCGCACTCTGTCCTTGTCAATTTTGTAACAATTCCTAGTTAGAATTAGAATTCCTAGTTTGGAAGCAGGCCATTCCTTCAAAGAGTATCCCATCCTATCCCAGTAACCCCAATTTAACCATGGTCAACCCCTAACCTGCGTATCTTTGGACTGTGGGAGGAAACCTGCAGACAGGGGAAGAACAAGCAAACTCCACAGATACCTGAGGGCAGAATTGATCCTGACCCCTGGCACTGTGAGGCAGCAGTGCTAACCAATGAGTCACCGTGCTGCCCAGTTGGTTAATTTAAAACTGTAATTCTGTTTCTATTCTGATGTAGTTTGAAGCCACTGGGGAGGAAGTGCTTAGGAGATGGTGAACCCATGTACAAACCACTGGGCAAGTTGAAAAGATCAAGGAATTGTTTTATCAAGGAGCAAGGTATGTTTGTTGGATGATGTGGAATGGAATATCTAAACTTTTTACAAAACTCCAGCTGAAAGAAAGCACCATCAAAGTTGAAACTAACTCCAAGGAGAACAAGTGTGCAACTAATTGCAATTACATGACAAATCGTTCATTCTCAAATAGCAGGAGGAATACAAACAAAGATCACTGACTGAGACCTCTCACAGACATCAACTATCTTATAACTTTAACAGCTCAGAATCACTGCTGATGAAGACAAGTTATTTGCATTATTTTGTAATAGTTAGTAGCCTATGGATGACTGCTTGATGTTACTTAACTTCAACACATTTTTAAACAACCAGTTATTGACACAGCTCTGGAACATGTGGGACTTGAATCAGCGTTTTCAGGCTCAGACGAAGGGGCATTTACCACCTATTTTTGTATCATCTTCAAACTTGGCTATAGTGCATTTACTGTCCTTATCTGAATCATTAATGTATATTGTAAATAATTGTGGTCCCAATGTTGATCCCTAGTTGCCATCCTGAAAATGTCCCCTGTAATCTCAACTTTCTTCTATTAATCAGCCAAGCCCCTATATGTGCAAATATACTATACCTATCATCATGAGCCCTTGTCTTGTTACATAGCCTAATATGGTAGCCTCACAAACACCTTTTGGAAATTCAAATTTATCTATTCTGCTTGTTACCTCCTCAAACAACTCTTACAAGAACTCAGGCATTATTTCCCCTTCATGAAGCCATATTTATTTGCTAATTTACATATTTCTAAATGCTCTGATGTTACATTTTTGACTACATTAACATTTTCCTAATAGAACATAGAACAATACAGCACAGAACAGGCCCTTCGGCCCTTGATGTTGCTCCGACCTGTGAACTATTCTCAGCTCGTCCCCCTACACTATCCCAAAATCATCTATGTGCTTATCTAAGGTCAGATGTTAAGCTAACTGGCCTATAGTTGTTAGTTTTACCCTTCCTATTTTTTTGAATAAGGGTGATTCTTGGAAGATTACTACCAACGCATTCACGATCTCTGCAGCTACTTCCTTTAAAATCTTGGGATGCAACACACCAAGTCTTAACAGCCTTTAACACCATAAATTTTCTTAGTACCTTTTATCTAATGATAGTTATTCTTTATTCCATCTCTCTATTATAGTCCCTTGATTTTTTTTGGGATCTTTTGGAATATTATTTGTATCAATCTTCACATTTGAGGATGTTAAATACTTAATTAGTTCTTCTCAATTTCCCGATTTCCCTCATTATTTCCCAGCCTGATTCTCGAAAGGGCCTTTAATCATGGTGGCTTTTCTTTTTCTTATTTAAAGAAGCTCTTGCTGTCTATTTTATGTCTTATTTGCTGGTTTGACTCAATTTTATTTTCTCTATTTGTCACCTTATATTAACTTTTCAAACTTTCCCAGTCTTCTGGTTCACCATTAATCTTTGTCAAGTTGTTGTCTCTTGGTTCGACATCGTCCATAACTTCCTGGGTTAAGTTTTTGGGGAAAAAAAAACCCCTCCCTTGATGCTATCTTCCTTGCTGGAATATTTATTTACTGAGAGTCATGAATGAGTCTCCTAAAGCTTTGTCGTCAAACTGCATTCTATCATTTATACCATTCTCTGCTGCAGTGGTTTTCAACCAGTGTGCCATGGGAGGCATTCAAACATGCCATGTAATTCTGCACAAAGGCAGTGAACATCACTGTAAGATCTAAAGGTTTCTGGTTCAATTCCAGGTTACGGCAGATTACTGATGGTAGCTAAAAGATTTAAAAAATGGAGAAAAAAGTCATGGTGATCTTGGTGGTGGGGAAGTCGCTTAGTTGTGTGTGATAGTACTTCTGGGTACATGAAGCAAAAAAAAAAAGCAGACCCCGGCCTCTGTACCGGGAGGCCCAGGTTCAAGTCCCATCTGCTCCATTTTTTAAAATGCCCAGGCTAGGACTAGCCTACGTATGCTATGAATACTGGCTCTAGTTTGGTGCTCAACAATAAATGGTGCTCCTTTCCAGTGAGTTACTTGAATTATTATATACAGCAACATGGTTGACTTGGAACCTGCCCTCGCTAGCCACTCTGATTTTTAGGGATGGATAATAAACATTGTCCTTGCAAGGAACACCTCACTCCCATGAATTAATTATCTCTTTTATTTACTCGTGGGCATCATGTTTGTTTTTGAGCTGCTGCCCTGTTGGATTCCTTGATGTTATGTGAAGGGTAACCTCATTTGGAAAATGAAAAGTGAGCCATCTACACTTTATTGCAGTTGCCAGTGAAGAGTGGAACTGTGAAAGCACGAATGAAGTTACTCGGACAAGGTGCTAATGATGGTTTTTATTGAAAAGTGTAATATTGTCAATAGAAAACACTGGAATTTCTGGATGAATAAAGATCAAAATTCCAATGTGTTGCCTTTTATCACATCATTAACCAGTACAGACTGACTAGCCTATTTATAATTAGGTTATGCGAAAACCATTTAACTAACAGGTAATAAATATGGAAACGTTAACAATTTGCAACAGTATGCTTGATGTTTGGATGTACAATGGGATTACGGTATGACTTTTTAACTAAATTGCTTCATTTAAAATTGTTTTTAAACAGATGGAGACTATGATGACCTTTTTGATGATTCCCATCTAATTCCATTGAAGCAGAGGTTACAGTGTGCTCCACGTTCACAGCTGGATGAAGAAAACAGGGACCCGGAACAGCAGAGAGAGCAACAAGTCGACGAAGAGAGCGTAAGTAAACGCCCCATATATGTCAATACAGAGTTCCTAGAGTGTGAAGAGTCAAATGATGATGATGACAATGACGAAGATGAAGAGGACGAAGAAGCTGCAACAGTTTACCAGAAAAGGGAGCTGAATCCCATTTGGAAGGGATCAGTCTCCGATCTCTCAGTGCACTGCTCCTCAGGAGGGAAAGCAGGTGAGACCGAGTCGCCACAGTGGGATATGTTCTTCAAAGCGGAATCCGTTTTGATATCGGAAACCGAAGAGGATTCTGAGCCTCTGAGGGAGCAAGAGGTGGGTTCACAATCGCCAAAACTGTTCAGTGATTCTGAGGACGGAGATTCGGTCCACCTTCCCTCTCAAACATCGTCCCAATCGACACATATATCTGAACAAGGAAGTCAGGGCAGCCTGTTTGGTGAGCCAAATCACATTCCAGAAAATAGAATGGGCTCTGGGAAATTCACCAAAGAGAAACCCCCATTCAGCACAGCTCTGGATGTTGAGAAAAGCAACATCAACTGGGATGTTCAGCAACATCATCAATTCCATCCAGATCTGTCTGCTGCACTGCTAAATACTGATCATTCAAACAGTAGCCAGAAGGGAGAGGGACAACAAAATTCAATTCCTGTTTTCAAGTCTGGCTCACAGACATCCTCAGACTTTGAAATACCATTAACGCCAGACTCTGACCTGCCACAGCCAGAGGAACTAAACATCCTTTACAATAAATTAGCTTCTGGCAAAACCATAACAATCAAGGCACCTAAACAGATAAGTGATGGTAAATCCTAGCAGTACAATTGTGGATACATCCCAGTGTCGGAGATGAGAAGCACAACGCCAGAACAAAAAAGATCCATCGGATTGTGATCAATTTTCTTTCTACAACTATTGACTGATGGGGGAATTCACAAGATTTTAAGTTTTGTACACTCTCAACTATTGTTATTTATCACAAACGTTTTGTATTTATTCATCAACTTTGGACAAATATTTGTTCCCTCAGTTCTGAGAACAGTTCATGGCCAATACTACCCAGTAGGATCATGTACTACTCCCTCAATGGGGGACCGCAGCAAATAAAAGACATCTGTTCCTTTATGTACAATCGCATTACAGAACATTTGTTTCATCAGCCATTGTCCAGCGAGTCAAGTCTTATACTCTTCATTTGTATAGTCTTCAAGACAGAGTTTGACATTATCTTCTTGTGGACAATTTCCCCTTGCGCTCTGCAAATATTGCTTTAGATTTGTTGAGTCTTCAGCCAGAGGGTGGGGACTCTTGTGGAACTCATTGCTGCAGAGGCCAAGTTATTGAGTGTATTCAAGGCACAGATTGATCCTCTTACAAGTCAAGAGCCTATCTATGGTTAGAGGGAGAAGGCAGGAGAATGAGGTTGAGAGCAGAGTGTGAGCTGAATGGCCTAATTCTGCTCTTGTTTAATGGGTATTGAGGTGAAGAGAGAGAGAGGTATCTCAGTTCTACACCAGGGGCTGGTGCAATCATTTCAGCCAAATGTTGCATTTTCCATATACTTACTAGAATTTATTTTTGTGACTGGTAAAACCAGCCTGTATTACCCATTTCTGGAGTTGCTTTTTTTTGAGAGGGCAGACACTTCTTTTTCCTTGGTAGCCTAAACAGAAATGTATCAACAATGATCGCATGGCAGAGTAATTCTGCACCTATATCTTGAGTAATGGGGTGGAGGGAGATAGAGGGAGCTCACTACACCAGCTCCATGCTGTAGAACAATTCAAGCAAGAGTTAAAAGCTAGACCGGACCAGGCTGGGGCATTGCCTCATCTGAAGGCCAGGAGGGTTTGAGGAGGTAGTGAGGTGACAATTACCATTTCAAACCTTTTAGTCAAGATCCAATCATTTGAAACTGTGGTGGCTATGATGGAATTTGGACTCTGTTCAATCCAGAAACAAAACCCTGTACTCTTTATTCCCAGTGATGTTAAAATCAGCAATGGACCAACTTGAAACATTGACATTTATTCATTCTTTGAGCAAACATGTCATACAGCACCAGTTTTCAATTCACAGCTCAGTATAAAGAGGTATACAAGACTTGAAACAATCCTACAAAAGTAAAGAAAAATATATCCATTTCAACTTTATTTTCTTGATAGCCTAAAGCCAGAGGGTCATCCACCAATTCCCCTTTTGTTAAATAGGAGTCTCCACCTTGTAAGTTTAAAAAAAACTTTAATTTACCAAGTAGATTGATTTTAAAATGTTGCATCATTGCACCAAAACATGACACTCAAGCAGCTTTCAGTTCAAAGGGGTGATTTGTTTTTTGGGCTGGAGTGCAGTATATCCTGTGTCCACTGAGGAACTGCTTCAGATCACCTCAAATTACATTCAGCTCATTTATGATGGTTTGGACACCTCTAAGTAAGGCAGGAATCCTCAGTACAATTAACATTGCTTAGTGGGAATCTGGCTAACAATATCATCCATCCCACTGAGCGATGACTGAGCAGAGTTTCACTTTTAAAAATCAGGTTAAAAAAAGGCTAACTGCACGGACTGAAACCACCTTTAAACTTGCATGCTCACACCACACTCTGGTGCCTTCGTGGCAAGCCTTGGACTAAACTGTAACTAGATTACCGTGAATCACTGTTTCATTACCAATAGGACTGCTACTGAGCTTACACCAAAAACAAAGACATAAATTTCTGGCTGGAACTTTTTAAACTTGGGTTGTCACTCAAACTACAATTGAATCTGGAACTTGCTTTTACCTGCTCACAATGTAATGCTTCTTTGACGTTCCATGTTTTACTCAAATTCAGGCTGCAAATGTAAATTACTACTGTTTTAAGGAGAGCACTCCCTCAAGCACAGTAGTTATGACTTGAAGCATTTTTTTTTTAAAAAAGCATCAAAACAAATCCTCTAAAGACACTCATTGCAAAATCTTTGGATGAAATCTCATCAAAGCAACAGTATCTTTACAGATTTTCCCTAAATTGTATTTAAAGTACTAAACCTACAAAAGTAAAGAAAAATATCAATTTCAGCTTCTTTTTCCTTGGTAGCCTAAACAGAAATGTATCAACAATGATCGCATGGCAGAGTAATTCTGCACCTATATCTTGAGTAATGGGGTAGAGGGAGCTCACTACACCAGCTCCATGCTGTAGAACAATCACTCCAGCTGTCTAATGTATTTAGGAGCAGCACACACAAACACAAGCTGGGTAAAGAAAGTAATACCAGCTGTGATTACAGCTTGAACAATAGTTCAATTTCTTAAAGGAAATCCATGCTTGTATTAAAATAAAAAGGATTCCAAAGTAGAGGCACATCAGACTCAAAACTCATCTGTTTTTCCCACAGCACATTTTGTTGTGTTTATGTGAATCTATAATTGACTGCCTACTACTCTCAGAGCAATTTTGCAACTAATGTTTAATAGTGCTGCAATATTTAGCATAAAGTAAGAAAATATTCAAATTTCTGTAAAGGTACTATTAAAGGTTTAAATATGTGACAATCTCAAAACAGACATTTAAAACAAGCTCATAAAAAGATTACAAAGGACTCAGGTCTTGCTTAATTTTGGGGTGTAACCTTACAAATTATTAATGTAACTTGCCCCATTATTATGGCTATCCTTCATCCAAAATGTACACACTCTTGTTGCTTACTTTGAGTCTGAATATGCTCACTCTCCTTGGTATTACAGAGGTATTAAATAATTAGGCATAATCAACACTCATGGTAGCACAAAGATTATACGGAAGCCACTTCAGAGGGCATTATCTTCACTATATACAAAAGGGGAATGCAGAGAATCTTTGCTGATACATCTAGAATGTGTGTGTCTGAACAATAGCTACATTCACTCAACTGAAACCCAAAGACGTAAATCCATGGAAAAAGGTGGGAGGACGTACTGGAATAAAATTGTCCTTTCCAAAAAAAAATGAAGAGGGTGGAGAGTGCTCTGCTAAAACAGGGTGTGCTGCATTAAGAGCATTGCAACAGTGTTGGTCAGTGACCACTTGTATTCAGGTTACAAACAGTATCAATGATTTGATGCAAAAGGCAAACAATTATTTCTCCCAAGGAAGCCGTCCCATAGATCTGCATCTCCACCAAGTGTACATGGATGCTGCTTATTTCAACTTTCCCAAGGGTCATCATCCAAAGCGTTGATGGAATCAGGATACAAGAAAAAAAACACAATTCTATCTAAAAACAAAAAAAAAAAAACAATTTTCTTTGCAAATATCAGTTCATATATCCTCTGCAGGATAGGGATCCACACTTGCATTCCATCCTGGGCTGCCTTTTGGGTGGGCTGTTGACTTCAGAGGTTTCAGTAATGGATACATCACCCGAACCTACCAAAACCAAGTGTGTAATTACACTAACAGCAGTAAACAGCAAAACACTCAACAATAATGATATAATCCAAAGATCTGTAGAGATTGCAGAGTACCCAGATGCAGAGCGATCTCTGGGTGACTAAGTGCATGAATGAAGTTAGTACACAGATATAGCAAGTGAACAGGAAAACTAACAATGTTATGTTTTATTGCAAGGGACATGGAATGTCAGAGTAAGGAGGTTATGCTTCAGGTATAGAGGTCATTGGTGAGACCACATCTGGGGTTCAGCATGTAGTACTGATCACCATACTTACAGTAGGATGTTGACACACTGGAAACAGTTCAGAGAATGTTCTCTAGACTAACACAGTGAGTGAGTAAATAGCCTTAATGCTCGACAGGCTGAGCCTGTATCCTCTGGAGTTTAAAGCAATCAGAAATAATTGAAACATGGAAGATCCTTGGGGGGACTTGACCGGATGGATGCTGAAAAGATGTTTCCTTTTGTGTGTGAATTCACAACCAGTGGTCACTGTTTAAAAATGAAGAGATGCCCATCAAAAACAAATGAGGAAACATTTTTTCCTCTGAAGGTTGAGTGTCTTTGGAATTCCCTTCCTTAAAAAGATGTAGTATCTTTAAATAGTTTGAAGGCCAAAGGTGGATAGATTCGTTATTACCAAGAGGATGGAAGATTATTGGAGATAAGATGGAATGTGGAGTTGAGGTTAAAATCCGATCAGCCATGATCTTATTGAACGGGAAGCATGCTGAAAGGGCCAAGTGGCCTATTCTAGCTCAATGTTCACAGGAGCCCAATTTCAAGGGCTCCCAGTTATGAGAAAGGGTTCTCAATCCAACTCTTACTAGGATATGACAGCAAAAGTCAACATTAAGTTGGAAGACGTGCTCAAAAGAGATACAAGGCTTTCTCACAATGGAAATTTCAACAGTAGGACCTATTCTTTTGCCGTTTTATTCACGTTGCCTGTGCCCTCCGGAATCTACAGTTTAACCATGTTAAAGGATGTTAGTGCATCGGGATGTGACACTTGATAAATAACCCAGAGATCAGAAATTCAAAAATCCCATCTCAGCAAAGTAGGAGGCTGAAGCTGGTAACTGGTCACAGGGATGACTGGTCACATACACTACAGTGGTCAAAATGGACCACCTTCCATCAGAGAGGGAAAAAAAAGCCTCCTCTGTCACCAACATGTTGATTGACTAATACCTTAAGCCCTCTCAAAACCCTTTGAAATATCAATCATTGGGATTTTATGGGTGTGGTTTGTTCAGCCTCACACCAGGAAGAGGGCCACCCTGTCTCCATTGTGATTCAGGTAAATCCAACATTGGAAGATACAAGACGCACCTTTCATCTGATAGTCAAAGGTAAGTTCTTCCCCAATTTTTATAGAACGCGTTGAGAATAGTGCAATCCTCGGGAAGCGAGTATCCAAACTATCGATAAAAACATTGTAAACTTGAAGATTGGGATCACACTGCAGAAAAGAAAGTCAGATTTGAATGTATTCCCATGAAGCTGGTTTGGGCTTACTAGGCCATGCCTTCACAAAGATCAAACCATTAAATTGCTCAGTATCAAACAAACAACATTCAAATAAAAGAAATTCATCTATAAAACCGTAAGATATCGGAGCAGAATTAGGACATTGGGCCCACTGAGTCCACTCCACCCTTTCAGCATGGTTGCTATGTTTTTCAATTCCAGTCTCCTGCCTTCTCCCCGTAACCTTTGAACCCCCCCCCCCCCCCCTTACTAATCAGGAACCTATCTATCTCTGTCTTAAATACACTCAGTGACTTGGCCTCCACAGCCCTCTGCAGCATTGAGTTCCACAGATTAATGACCCTTTGGTTCAAGAAATTCCAACCCATCTCAGTTCTAAAGGTTAATCCCTTCAATCGGAGGCTGTACCCTCAGGTCTTGGTCTCTCCTGCTAGTGGAAACATCTTTGCCACATCTACTCTATCCACACCTCATAGTATTCTGGAAGTTTCAATCAATCAGATCCCTCCCCTCGTCCTTCTAAACTCCAATCAAGTACAGACCCACAGTCCTCAACCATTCCTCACGTGACAAGCCCTTCATTCCAGGATCATTCTTGTAAACCTCCCCTGGATCCGCTCCAATGCTGGCACATCCTTCCTTAAAAATAGGGCCTCAATACTGCTCACAATATTCCAAATACAATCTGACTAGAGCCTTATACAGCCTCAGCAGTTCATCCCTGCTCCTGTATTGCAGCCCTCCTAACCAAATTTGCCTTCCTAACTGCTAACTGAACTTGCATGTTAACCTGAAGAGAATCCTGAATTCTGACTCCTAAGTTCCTCTGAGCTTCAGATTTGCAAAGCCTTTCCCCATTTACAAAATAGTTTATGCCTCCATTCTTCCAACCAAAGCGACTAACCTCACACTTCCCCACATTGTATTCTGCCACTTCTTTGCCCACTCTCCCAGCCTGTCCAGGTCCTGCAGTTTCCTGCTTCCTCAACACTATCTGTCCCTCCACCGATCTTTGTGTCATCTGCAAAATGCCCTCAGTTCCTCCATCTAGATCATTAACGTATAATGTGAATAGTTGTGGTCCCAACACCCACCTCTGTGGAACTTCACTAGTTTTGGATTGTTAGAACAGGTTCAGTTCATCTGAACCAGAGTCTGCACCAATGTTCCTCTTAACACGAAATAATTTAATTCCACGCTCTGCTCACTCCCTACACCAACTACGCTCCTTCTCCAAACAAGTTCTTTCTTTCTTAGTATTAGCAGATTCTGCTCCAACAATGTATTGTGGTAAAAAAATTCAAATTACCTTCTGTAAAAAAAAAAAAATCTGTATAATTGTGTTTGTTCATTATTGAGGGAACAAGCAGAACTGGAAAATGATAATCTGTCCAGCTTCTCAGATTTCTTCACATCACAGTGACAAGCCCCTTGTTTCTGGTGACATTTTAGTCAATGTAACCTGCATTGCTAACATTCCCATTTACATACTTCCTACAACAGGAGACAAACCCCATCGCTGGATTCCATTTCCGAAGTTTTTTTTTAAAAACCAGGCTTGTTACTTTCCCACACTCCACCCACCTACCTGGTCCAATGTAAACGTTGATGATCTTGAATTATACATCACCACCAAATTTGATCAGGAGACATTTAGAAAGGTTAAGCTTCAGTGTCACATTGAGAATGGCTTCAGCCCATATACTGAAGCTTAAATATACATGCCTTATACCTTATTCTGCCCAGATGCACATTACTATTGGGAGCATCAAGGCAAGCAGCATGAAGTGAGTCGATCCAATATCGATGTCTCGATCTAAACCCATGTATTCAGCTTCACTTCACTGGTTTACCCCTCAATTTCTACAATTTTCTATATATTCTGGGCTTTTTTTTCTAATTGCTCCAAATTATCAAAATCACTATCATGCTGCTACAAAGGCAATACCTGCCTGTTCCCAAAAGGGGAGTTTAATTTTTTTTTGCTGAATTCAATTTTGAATCACCTTCTTACTTGAATGGAGGTCAATGTAAGAGTATGACGTACCGAGCTGAACAATTCTGAACATGCAACCAGTGACACATGCAAATAAAAACCTCGAATATTCACAAACAGCAAGGTCAACACCACAGTGTACTTCAATCATTAACTGGTTTCACTTTTCAAAGATTGTTATTATTTTGAACTTAAATCATTCTTCAGTCTTGATAAAGGTATATATGTTCAGAGAATTTCACTAGGCTGATACCAAATCTTAAGGAACTGGTTCAGCCTGTACTGATTGGAGTTTAGAAGACCAAGAGACAACCTTATTGAAACATAAAAGATTCTTAGGGGTTTGACAAGGTAAATGTGGAAAGGCTGTTTCCCCCTCTTGGAGGAGAGTCTAGGCCTAGAGGGCATAACCTCAGAACAAGGAGTCTCCACATGAAAAGTACAGATGAGGAGGAATTGCTTCTCTTCAAGGTCTGTGAATCTGTGGCATTCTTTATTGTGAAGGGGTGTCGAGGTTGGGTCGTTAAGATTGTTCAAGGTCGAGATAGACAGATTTTGAATCAGTAAGGGATTCAAGGGTTTTGGGACAAGGCAGGAAAGTTGAGTTGAGGATTATCAAATCAGTCACGATCTCACTGAATGACTGGACAGACTTGATGGGCTAAATGGGCAAGTATTCAAGAAGATACCAACATTACTGATTTTAAATGAAAGTTTTTTTTTTAAAGTGCCAGTTTGTGGACAGGTTGTTTCCTCTTGTGTGACAATCAAGAACTAGGTTCACTGCTTCAAAATAAGTGGTAGTTCACAGAAGACAGGTGAGAATTTTCCTCCACCACACACACATGGTTGAGTGCCTTTGGAACACTCCTTCTCAAAATAATCTTAACAACTTACTTTAAAAAATTATATTCCTAAAAGTTAAATCAGTAAGATGAAATTCAACCAACATTAAATAGCTCCAAGAACTCAGATTTTGTAAAAACAAGCATAATACTTACACTGTGATTCACAAAGTGCGAAATATTTCCAAATCTTGCAGCATCTACAGTGTATTCATCCTCCACGTAATCCAGGTCAAACAAGTAAGTGATGCCTTTACTGTCGTAATATTTCCCTCGTCTTTCTGCTTCTTCGCTAGTGATTACCTTCCAATAGAGAAAACTACAGATATAGTTCACTGCAGCAATGATGAGGTCCAACAGAGACTTTCAAAACCTCTCCGACCAATCCTCGCAACCGAAGTCCTTCATCCCTAGAACCGGTTCATCAAATCTTTTCTGCATTCTCTCCAAAGTTTTCAGATCCTTCCCAAAGTAGTGCCAATAATGGTACACGATACTCCAGCTGAGGCTAAACTAGTGTCTTATACTAGTTCAACATAGCCTCCCTGCACTTGTGCACTATTCCCTTATTAATAAAACCTAGGATACTGCATACTTAATAAACTACCCAGCCAACCTGTCACCTGCAATTATTTACATCCTTTTACACATAGATCCTCTACTCATACACCTTTTTAAAAAAACTGTACCTTTAATTCTATACCTTTTCCATGTTCTTCCTACCAAAAGGAATAATTTTGTTTCTATGATTTATACAGCACCTTCAAAACCCATAACTACTACCATGTAGAAGGACAAAGGCAGTAGATACCTGGAAACACTACGACCTGCAAGTTCCTCTCCGAGCCACTCATCATCCTGACTTGGAAATAGATCACCGGTCCTTCACTGTCATTGGGTTAAAGTTTTGGAATTCCCTCCCAAACAGCATTTTGTGTCTACCTCCAGCACATGCATCACCTTCACATTGAGAGTCACAGAAAAAAGGCCCTTTGGCGCATCAAGTCTGACCTGGTCAAAAACAAACACCTAACTATTCTAATCCCATTTTCCAGCAGACAGCCCATCGCCTTGTGTGCCTTGGCACTGCAAATGCACATGTGAATAATTCTTCAACGTTGCTGTTCCTGCCTCTACCACCACCACCCTTCCAGGCCACGAATTCCACATTTGTACCACTCACTGGGAGGAAAAGCTTTTCCACAAATCCTCTCTCAACCCTCCTGTCCCTTCCCTGAAATCCATATCGCCCGATTGCTGATCCCTCCATCAAAAGGAAATGTTTCTGTCCATCTTCCTTATCTACCCAGGGTCCCACTGCTCATCATGTATTCACTTGTCTGGATTGTCCTCCCCCTTATCTAGACTGCATTCCATTCCAACTGATCAGTCCAGCTTTATCCCCCATAATCCCACCAATTTTCATAACATCTGTGAATTTACTGACCACCTCCTCTACATTCAAGTCTAAATCATTTGTATAAACCTCAACACTGATCCTTGCAGATTCCCACCAGAAACAAAAACGCCCTTCCATCATCCTTGGCTTCCTGCCTCCAGCTAATTCTGGATCGAATTTGTCAAATTTCCTTGGTTCCCATGAGCTCTTCGCTATCAGTCTCCCATGAGGGACCTTATCAAAAGTCTTGCTGAAGTCCAAGAAGAATACATCAAATAACCTCCCCTTAAAACCGTGCTGACTGTTCTTGATTAATCCCTGCCTCTCCAAATGCAGACTAATTCTGTCCTTCAGAATTGCTTCCAATCCCCACCACTGAGGTTAGACTGACTGGCCTATAGTTTCCTGATTTATCCCTTGATTCCTTCTTAAATAGAAGAGGTGGCAAAGGATAACCAGAGAGGAATTGAAAATTATTACCCCCAACAGTGCCTCCCTTGCTTCACTCAACAGCGTGGGATAGGTTTCATCTGCCTCTGGAGATTTATCTACTCTTAAACCTGCCAGACCATTCAGAACGTCCTCTTGGACCATGCTAATTTCTTTAACAGTACCAAATAACCTCTCCCTGATTTCTTTACCTATATCGTCCCTCTTACTAGTGAACACTGACTCAAAGAATTAATTTAGAACTCTAGCTAGGTCTTCTAGCTCCATACACAACCACTGCGGTTCTTAAATGTAATTCTAAAATAATTTGGGCTTTTCCTTTATCTTACCGGCTATTATTCTTTCACAGTCCTTTTTTGTTCCCATAAGCTTCTTTTTTTTCTCTTTATCCGATCGTGTATGTCCTCTGATATGCAGAGTTCACAGGATTTGTTGGACCAGCCTGCGTCTTAACTGGAAGACAGTGCCCCTGCACTTTCTATATTTCCTTCTTGAACATATTCCATTGTTCGAGCACAGTTTTATCTGAATGTATCTGCTCTCAGTCCACTCTGGCCAAATCATACCTGATCTCATTAAAACTCGACTTTCCTCCAGTTTAGAACTTTGATCTCAGGCCCATCCTTATACTTTTCCATAACAATCTTGAATCTACTGGAATTATGATCACCAAAGATCATGCAGGGCATGGATACAGTAAATAGACATAGTCATTATCCTGGGTTGGGAGGAGTCCAAAACTAGAGGGCATAGGTTTAGGGTGAGAGAGGAAAGATATAAAAAGAGGCCTAAGACAGAAATCTTTCACGCAGAGGGTGGTACATGTATGGAATGAGCTGCCAGAGGATGTGGTGGAGGCTGATACAATTACAGCATGTAAAAGGCATCTGGATGGGAATATTTAGAGGAAGTGCGTGTGTCTGTATGTGGCCATCCCCAAGGGTACCGAACTTGGCTGTCGGCTTCTGCTCGGCCACTTTGCGTTGTTGCCTGTCCCGAAATCCGCCTTGGAGGACGGCCACCTGACCAAAGGTCCCGGACTGCTGAAGTGGTCTCCGACTGGGAGGGCACACTCCTGGCTGGTGATTGTTGTGCGGTGTCCATTCATCCATTGCCACAGCCTCTGCTTGGTCTCGCCAATGTACCATGCGTCAGGGCATCCTTGCCTGTAGTATCTGAGATAGACAACGTTGGCCGTGTCACATGGTGGGTGGTGTCCCCACGTGTAACGATGGTATCCATGTCAACACTCGGACATGTCTTGCAGTGGCTGCCATGACACGGCTGTACGGTGTTGTGGTTGTTGTTGTCCTAAAGGCTGGGCAGTTTGGTGCGAACAATCGTCTGTTTAAGGTTTGGCAGTTGTTCAAAGGTGGGAAGTGGAGGTGTAGGGAAGGTCTTGGCAAGGTGCTCATCCTCATCAATAATGTGTTGCAGGCTGTGAAGAACATGGCGTTGTTTCTCTGATCCTGGGAAGTACTGGACAACGAAGGGTACCCTAGTGGTTGCATCACGTATCTGTCTCCTGAGGAGGTCATTACGGTGAGAGGTCACTGAGACAACTACACAGTAATACGAGCGAGTTTCATCCCACCATCAGACTCACCATGGGCTACTCTTTTGTATCTGTCTCATTCTTGGGCACATGCACCTCCATCAAGGATGGGCACTTCAGCACCTCACTCTACCACAAACCCACTGATAACCTCATGATGCCACACTTCTCTCGCTTCCACCTTAAACACGTTAAAACAGCCATCCTATACGGGCAGGCCCTACGCGTACACAGGATCTGTTCAGATGAGGAGGAACATGACAGACACCTGAAAGACTCAAAGGTTGCCCTCATAAGAATGGCGTACAATGCTCAACTCATCAACCGCCAATTATGATGTGCCACAGCAAGAAACCATAATGACCTCCTCAGGAGACCGGCACGACCTACAACTGACAGGGTACCCTTCGTTGTCCAGTACTTCCTGGGAGCTGAGAAACTTACGCCATGTTCTTCACAGCCTGCAGCACATTATCAGTGAGGATGAGCACCTCTCAAAGACCCTCCCCACACCTCCACTTCTTGCCTTTAAACAACCATCAAACCTCAAACAGATCATTGTAGCAAACTGCCTGGGTTTCAGGAAACATCGATAACAACACCACACAACCCTATCATGGCAACTACAGCAAGACGTGTCAGTGTTGTCACGGATACCACCATTTGTGGTGTAAAATTCCAAGCAGTGGAATGTGGTGAAACGGTTAAAAATTATGTCCCAATACATGTGTGAATCTAACCGGAATGGAGGTGTTGCTTAGTCCCGTGTGAATCTTATTACACACCTCCCCGTGTGAATCTTCTTATCTGTATGTAACCAGAATGGAATGTGTTTTTTAGCCTTGCTCTGCTGTTCACATGAATGTTTATATCTGGAAAAGAGTATATCAGCTGGAAAAGTCTCCAGTTCGGTGAGTCTGCTCCGGGGTTACGTTTAACCGCCGAGCGTGGGTTGTTGGCAACCGCTCTACGAGAACTGACGGCTCCCAGTTCCGGTAACATGTAGAGTGAGTATAAGCCAGACCCGGGAGTCTGCTCCGGGGTTACGTTTAACCGCCGAGCGTGGGTTGTTGGCAACCGCTCTACGAGAACTGACGGCTCCCAGTTCCGGTAACATGTAGAGTGAGTATAAGCCAGACCCGTTGTGGCGACGCTGCGGGGAATAAAATGCCCATATTCTAGCAGACTCGCCTCTTGGTCGTTTGTTCTGTGTCAGACTACTCTCCTACGAACCTGACCTTGAGAATTTTTTAAAACACCATTACACGTGGATACACCACCCACCATGTATGCGGCAGGTGCTCATGTGACCCAGCCTATGTTGTCTCTCTCATACGCTGCAAGCAAGGAAGCCCTGAGGCATGGTACATTGGTGAAACCAAGCAGAGGCTGCGGCAACGGGTGAATGGACACCGTACAACAATCACCAAACAGGAGTGTTCCTTCCCAGTCGGGAAACACTTCAGCAGTCAGGGACATTCGGCCTCAGACCGTGGGGTGACCATCTTTCAAGACGGACTTTGGGACAAGCAACAACGCAAAGTGGCCGAGCAGAGGCTGATAGCCAAGTTCGGTACCCATGGGGACGGCCTCAACTGGGACCTTGGGTTCATGTCACATTACAGGTGACCCCACTGCACTATACACTCTCTCACACAAGCACACACGTACACACACAGACGTATACTCAATCACATGCACTTTACCAAGCTTTCACACACGCAAACACACACACACATGCACACACGCACACTCTCTCTCTCTCTCTCTCCCATGAATGCACACACACAGACAGGTCTATGGAGTGAACTTGTATTTGCAGATCCATTCTATTTTGCTCAAAAAATGCACAATCTGCAGAAAGTCAATCCATGTAACATTTTGTAAATTCCTACTTTGGAAATAGAACCAGTCTGACTCAAGACTGGGATACAGACAGTCTCTAACCTCACTCCTTTAATGCATTGCTTGACCTTTTGTTATAAAACCTTATGTTATCTCGAGAAGGTGACTTAAAAGAAGTTCTTTTACATCTTAATGAACATCTTAATTTACATCTTAATGAACCAAAACCTGCATTCTAAAAGATGAATGACTTAACAATCCAGGTTTGTTCAATGTATCACTGCATGATACTGTAATCTTTTGCTATAAATTCCGTGTCTAATGATGTTATACTTCACAACCACCTGATGAAGGAGCAGTGCTCCGAAAGCTAGTGCTTCCAAATAAGCCTGTTGGACTGTAACCTGGCGTTGTGAGATTCTTAAACACTGACTGCTCTTTTCTACTTTTTATGTTCTACTCAGTTGGCTTAATTTGAAAAACCTTCTGAGATGTCATCCATCCTTACTGCTGGACTAGATTCCCTGATCAAAACTAAGACCCCTCCTTCTCTGTATTGCCTGAAGACCTTATATCCTGGACCCTCATTAATCAGTATCAGGAAGGACAAGGGTCCCAACACCAAACTCTGGGTCACATCATTATAACCTACCTCCCTGTGCAGGTTAGTCCTGACCCAGACTAGCTCCACACACGTACACACGGACACATACACACACATACACACACACAATGTTATTAATTTGCTCCAGTGGTAAGATGTTAGTTTACTAACAGGTGAATATAAGGGCAGATGGATCTGCTTGCACTAGCGAACTTTAACTGTACAGCAAGGAACAATAGAAAGGCAGGCACATTGAATGGGCAATTAGTACTAAGCAAGGTGGGATCTTTAATGGTAATATCAGCCAGTACAGGAACTGACCCCACACTGCTGGCATCACTTCTAGGACTTCTGGGACTAAGGCGACTTTACTTGAGCATTCATAAATTACGAACAGAAAATACAGAAATGTTTATAGTATCAAAGAATCCCTACAGAGTTGAAGCTGACAATTCGGCCTATCGAGTCCACACCGACCCTTCAAAGAGCATCCCACCCAGACCCAACCCCCAAAACCTTGTATATCTCATGGCTAACCCACCAGCCTGCACATCCTTGGGACACTAGGGGGCATTTAGCACGACCAATCCACCCTAACCTGCACATCTTTGGACTATAGGAAGAAACCGGAGCACCAGGAGGAAACCCATGCAGACACGGGGAAAACATACAAGCTTCATACACACAGTGGCTCAATGCAATCCTGTATTTACCGACCGGTGAAGAGAAGTATGCCGAACACCTTCTTTCCCACCTCTCTACCTGTGACTCCACTTTCGAGTAACTACACACCTGCACCCCTCTGTCACTCTATTGAACAACACTCCCCAATGCCATCCCATTAACTGTGAAAGTACTGTCCTGGTTTGTCTTAGCAAAATGCAATACGTTGCATCAAACAAGACTTTGACACAAAAAAACTATAGACACTTCTAGACTCGTCAGCATTCCAGAACAATACATTTCATTCCATTCCACAAGGGAGGAGTGGGCCATTGGAGATATTATGCCGATAGTTCAAAAGAAAAGTTTAGTTAAATCTAAAAGCCCAACGTGTACAGCATTTCAATCACTCAACTCACCACAACAGACATACCAATGGGCTATCCTTTGGCAAGGTTCTCCAGAGGCTGGGTGTGGGGAGAGGGTTCTGTTGGTATCTCACTTCCATACCGAAACTGTGTTTTATTTGGGGTTGTGCAGAGTTTGTTTTCAACTTCCATTGACGGCTGTTTGTTCTGCCTTGCTTATATTGTACACTTGCATTTCTATAGCACCTTCACAGGATGTCCTAAAAGGCTTTGCAGTCAATTAATGTTACTTTGCAGCCTAGTCCCTATTCTCATGTGGGAAATGCAGCCAACTCACTTCCACATCCCACTAACCTCGAGATAGTGATCCATTTTTAAGATGGTGACCAAGGGATAAACACACGGCAGGTAACCAGAGAGAAAAGTTCACTATTCAGAAATAAGATCATAAGATTCAAAGGCAGGATTAGTCCATTCAGCCCATCAAGTTTGCTCTGCCATTCAATGAAATCATGGTTAATCTGATAATCCTAAACTCCACTTTCCTGCCTTTTCCCCATAACCACGGAGTCCCTTCCTGATTAAAGCTTCCATCCATCTCAGCCTTGAATATACCAAATGACCCAGCCTCAACAGCCTTTTGTGGTAAAGAAGTCCTCCTCAATCTGTCCTAACTGGGTGACCTCTTATTCTGAGATGATGAGCCCCGATTCTCAACTCTCCCACAATGGTGGTGACCTCTCTGTGTCTACCCCAAAAATCTCACGTGTTACAATAAGGTCACCTCTCATTCTTTTAAACTCCAATAAGTACAGATCCAACCTATCAATCTCTCCTCATAGGACAGTCCCTCCACACCCAGCATCAGTCGAGTGAACCTTCTCTGAGCTGCCTCCAGTGCCAGTCTGTCTTTCCTTAGATAAAGGGCCTAAAACGGTTCACAGTATTTCTGCTGTGGTCTGACCAGTACCTCACACTAAACTGTTTCTCCCTGTAGCCTGAGCTACAGCTGGCAATACCTAGCTCTAGCCAATTTAGTCTCATGAGGACAAAGTTAGGAGCTTGGAGGTTTACACTTTCCTGCCTAGCGGGTACTACTCCAGAAGCAACATTTGGGGAATGACCCCTCGTTAACACGCATTGGTTCTCTGCTTCTTCGGGTTTGAAGAATTTAGCCACGTCTACAGTTTTCTTTTCAGAAGCTGTTTATATAAATGTCTTTAATGTAGTCGCACAGCAACAATGCACTTCTCAGGAGTATAGTTCTGTGAAGGGTAGGTCATGCCTCACAAGCCTATTGAGTTTTGAGAAGGTGACGAAACACCTTGAGGGTAAAGCGGTTGATGTGGTGTATGCGGATTTCAGTCAGGTTTTTGATAACGTTCCCCATGGTAGACGATTGCACAAAATATGGAGGTATGGGATACAAGGTGATTTAGCGGTTTCGAATAAGAAATCGGCTAGCTGAAAATAGACAGAGGGTGATGGTTGATGGGAAAGGATCATCCTGGAGTTCAGTTACTAGTGGGGTACTGCAGGGATCTGTGTTTGGGTCCACTGTTGCCGGCATTTTTATAAACAACCTGGATGAGGGTGTGGAAGAATGAGTTAGTAAACGTGCAGATGACACTAATGTCAATGGAGCTGTGGATAGTGCCAAGGATGTTGTAGGTTAATGAGGGACATAGATAAGCTGCAGAGCTGGGCTGAGAGGTGGCAAATGGAGTTTAATGCAGAAAAGTGTGAGGTGATTCACTTTGTAAGGAGCAACAGGAATGCAGAGCACTGGGCTAATGGTAGGATTCTTGGTAGTGTAGATGAGCAGAGAGATCTGGATGTCCAGGTACATAAATCCTTGAAAGTTGCCACCCAGGTTGATAGGGTTGTTAAGAAGGCACACAGTGTGTTAGCGTTTAGTGGTAGAGAGATTGAGTTTCGGAACCACGAGGTCATGCTGCAGCTGTAAAAAACTCTGGTGCGCCACATTTGGAGTATTGCGTACAGTTCTGGTCACTTCCTTCATAGGAAGGATGTGGAAGCTTTGGAAAGGGTTTAGAGGAGATTTATTCGGATGTTGCCTGGTATGGAGGGAAGGTCTTATGAGGAAAGGCTGAGGGACTTGAGGCGGTTTTCGTTACAGAGAAGAACGTTGAGAGGCGACTTAATTAAGACATACAAGATAATCAGAGGGTTAGATAGTTTGGACAGTGAGAGCCTTTTTACTCGGATAACTATGGCTAGCACGAGGTGATATAGTTTTAAATTGAGTGGTGATAGATATAGGACAGATGTCAGAGGTAGTTTCTTTCCTCAGAGTGCAGTAGGGGCATGGAACACATTGCCTTCACAGTAGTAGACTCGCCAAAAGTTTAAGGGCATTTAAATGGCCATTAGAAAAGTTTATGGACGAAAATGGAATAGTGTAGGTTAGATGGGATTCAGATTGTTGCACAAACCCGTGGGAACATCGAGGGCCTGTACTGCGTTATAATGTTCTACATTCTATTATTGAATAGAATTTGACGATAGCCTCATGTGGAAAGGTAGATCAGGGTGGAAAGATTTTCTAACAGCATTCTAGACCTTCGGCACTCTGGTAGCGAAGACACTGTTGCTAATGGTGAAACAATGAGAAACCAAGAACATACAAATGTCCATAACTGGCTGGAGGTTCCAGAGATAGAAATGGTTAAAGCAGGAACTCCAAGATGAAGGATGGAAAACATTGTGGCTATAACAGCTGCTCCTTTTTTTTTAAGAAACAGTATGTTAGGTGTTGGAGGCGATTTCCTCGAATTCCAGGAGCAGCAATTACCTTTTTGGAACTTTGGGGAAAGATGATCAAAATAACTGCACTTTTAAAAGGACAAACACAGACAAAAGGCAGCGAACAGTCAGTGAGGCAGAGAGAGAGAGGAAGAAACCTACACCGCTAGCTGACACAGATGTGAATATGCACAGTTACTGCCTTTGCTGTTTGAGTTCATGTATCCTTGGATATCGGAATGCGTCTAGGAAAAATTGATCAACAGAGAGATTCACAGCTGACCTTGGATGAACCTGTGTGGGAGAACTCAGAGCACAGGAACAGACAAGTGCACAGTTTTTAAAGGGTAACCTTGCTATAAGTCTGCAGTAGTGAGTAGAGTGGGTTCTTTCTTGATTATATATTTTACTGAGACCTGTCTCCATTAAATTTTAAAAATATAAACCATAAGTACTAAGTTAGTCAGGAGCATTATTGTTTAGGGCAAAAAGACAGTGCTATTTTCTGGGTCTGTAGATTGTGAAGGAGCAAAGATAGCCTTTCTTGGAGTGATGTGCCCTTCCTGTCAGATGTGGGAGTTTAGGGAGAGTTTCCATGTTACTGATGATTATGTCTGCAGAAGTGTCTTTGGCTGTAAATCCTATCATACTGCATGGATCACTTGGAGAGACAGTTACAGGCAATGAGGAAATTACAAGATCTAGGGGGTGTGATGGATTGCAGTTATAAGGAAGGGAGAAAAATCGCAGATACAGTCAGGTAAATGGGTTAACTCCAGGAAAGGTAGAAGAGATAGGCAGACAGTTCAGGAGTCTCCTGTGGCTATCCCCATTTCAAACGAGTATGCTGTTTTGGAAAATATAGGGGGTGATGGACTCAGGGGAATATAGCATGAACAGCCAAGTTTCTGGTATTGAGACTGGCTCTAATGCAACGAGGGGTACGTCGGGTTCCAAGAGATCAACTGTGTCAAGCGACTCTCTAGTCCGAGGTACAGACAGATGTTCTGTGGCCAGCAGCAAAAAAGCAGAATGGTGTGTTGCCTTCCTGGTGCCAGGATCAAGGATGTCTCAGAGAGTGTGCAGAATGTTCTCAAGGGGGGAGAGAGGCCAGCAAGAGCTCATTGTACACATTGAGCTAACGACATAGGAAGGGAAAAGGATAAGATTCTGAAGGGAGAAGAGAGAGGGAGTTAGGCATGAATTTTAAAAAAAAAGGTCCTTGAGGATAGCAATATTTGGATTGCTCCCGGTGCTACGAGCTAGTGAGGGCAGGAATAGGATGATACAGCAAATGAATGCATGGCTGAGGAGCTGGTGAAGGGGAAGAGGATTCACATTTTTGGATCATTGGAATCTCTTCTGGGGTAGAAGTGACCTGTACAAGGAGGATGGAGTGTATCTGAATTGGACAGGGACTAATATACTGGCAGGGAGATTTGCTAGAGCTGCTCTCGAGGATTTAAACTAATAAGATTGGGTGGGGGTGGGGGAGACCCAGGGAGATAGTGAGGACAGAAATCAATCGGAGACTGGTATAGTTGAGAACAGAAGCAAGTCAAGCAGTCAGGGCAGGCAGAGACCAAGGTAGGACTGATAAATTAAACTGCATTTATTTCAATGCAAGAGGCCTAACAGGGAAGGCAGATAAACTCAGAGCATGGTTAGGAACATGGGACTGGGAGGCCATAGCAATTACAGAAATGTGGATCAGGGATGGACAGGACTAGCAGCTTAATGTTCCAGGATACAAATGGTACAGGAAGGATAGAAAGGGGGTTAAGAGAGGGGGAGTGGTGTTTTTGATAAGGGATAGCATTACAGCTGTGCTGAGGGAGGATATTCCCGGAAATACATCCAGGGAAGTTATTTGGGTGGAACTGAGAAATAAGAAAGGGATGATCACCTTATTGGGATGGTATTATAGACCCCCCCAATAGTCAGAGGGAAATTGAGAAACAAATTTGTAAGGAGATCTCAGTTTTCTGTAAGAATAATAGGGTGGTTATGGTAGGAGATTTTAACTTGTCAAATATAGACTGAGACTGCCATAGTGTTAAGGGTTTAGATGGAGAGGAATTTGTTAAGTGTGTACAAGAAAATTTTCTGATTCAGTATGTGGATGTAGCTACTAGGGAAGGTGCAAAACCTGACCTACTCTTGGGAAATAAGGCAGGGCAGGTGACTGAGGTGTCAGTGGGGGAGCATTTTGGGGCCAGCGACCATAATTCTATTAGTTTTAAAATAGTGATGGAAAAGGATAGACCAGATCTAAAAGTTGAAGTTCTAAATTGGAGAAAGGCCAATTTTGATGGTATTAGAGAAGAATTTTCAAAAGCTGATTGAGGGAAGATATTCTCAGGTAAAGGGATAGCTGGAAAATAGGAAACCTTCAGAAATGAGATAGTGAGAATCCAGAGAAAGTATATTCCTGTTAGGATGAAAGGAAAGGCTGGTAAATGTGGGAATGCTGTATGCCTTCAGAAATTGAGGTTTTGGTTAAGAAAAAGAAGGAAGCATATAATAGGTACAGACAGGAAAGATTGAGTGAATCCTTAGAAAAGTATACTCCTACTGCCTTTATACTCAAGAGGGAAATCAGGAGGGCAAAAAGGGGACATAAGATAGCTTTGGCAAATAGGGTTAAGGAAAATCTAAATGTCTTTTACAAATACATTAAGGACAAAAAGGTAACTAGGGAGGCAATAGGGCCCTTCAAAGACCAGCAAGGCAGCCTTTGTGTGGAACCGCAGGAGATGGGCAAGTTACTAAATGAGTATTTTGCATCAGTATTTACTGTGGAGAAGGACATGGAAGATATAAAATGTAGGGAAATAGATGGTGACATCTTGAAAAATGTCCATATTACAGAGGTGATGGTGCTGGATGTCTTGAAACACATAAAAGTGGGTAAATCCGCAGGACCTGATCTGGTGTACCCTAGAACTCTATGGGAAGCTAGAGAAGTGATTGCTGGGCCCCTTGCTGAAATATTTGTATCACTGATAGTCACAGGTGAGGTGCCGGAAGACTGGAGGTTGGCTGACGTAATGCCACTGAGAATGTGTAAAGGGTAGAAGCAGGCTGGGAAAGTGTTAAGTTCTGAGTTAAATGGCTCTTCATAATGACTGCTTTTCCACCTTGTTAACCCATTACCCTTGCCTCCAGCACCCCATTGTTAATTGAAAGTTCTTATCTGATCTGAGTCGTGTTCAGCTGAACCTTGTTTCACAAAACTCAAACTTAACTCTTTCCCTGCCTGCTTATACGCTATACACATTCTCAAGCTAACAAGGGGGAAAGTATCCATGGTATGAATCCAGTTAACAAGGTTAAGAACATTCACTGAATAACAGTAAAGGGCTTGGTCTCTATTATTGATACTTGTTGATTATAATGGTCACCCAATTAATATGTATGTTGCCTTATCTGGAGACCTTGCAGTGCAGGTTCACAATTCCTTGAAAGTAGTGCCACAGGTAGTTTGGATAGTGAAGGTGGTGTTTGGTATGCTTTCCTTTATTGGTCAGTGCATTGAGCATAGGAGTTGGGAGGTCATGTTGCGGCTGTACAGGACATTGGTTAGGCCACTGTAGGAATATTGCATGCAATTCTGGTCTCCTTCCTATCGGAAGAATGTTGTGAAACTTGAAAGCATTCAGAAAAGATTTACAAGGATGTTGCCAGGATTAGAGGATCTGAGCTACAGGGAGAGGCTGAACAGGCTGGGGCTGTTTTCCCTGGAGCATTGCAGGCTCAGGGGCGACCTTATAGAGGTCTATAAAATCATGAGGGGCATGGATAGGATGAATAGACAAGGTCTTTGCTCTGGGCTGGGGGAGTCCAGAACTAGAAGGCATAGGTTTAGAGTGAGATGGGAAAGATTTAAAAAGGAATCTATGGGCAACTTTTTCATACAGTGGGTGGTGCATGTATGGAATGAGCTGGCAGAGGAAGTGGGGGAGGCTGGTACGATTACAGCATTTAAAAGGCATCTGGATGGTTATATGAATAGGAAGGGTTTGGAGGGATATGGGCCAAGTGTTGGAAAATGGGACATGATTAATTTACAATATCTGATCGGCATGGACAAGTTGGACTGAAGGGTCTGATTCTGTGTTGTATGTCTCTATGATTCTATGACTGCACACATGTCTATATAGCAAGGGTGAGAATATGAAATATTGACATTTTGAAAGGAATGCAGAGTGTGCCTTTGTAGGTTTCCAAATGGAAGACAGAAAAACACTGTACATTCTAATCCACTTCAATTTCCCAAGTGGTTGCAACTAAAGTGAACTAACCAGGGGCAAACATCCCAGCTGATGTTATCCAAGCAAAGGTATTCCTGGACTAAACTAAAAATATAATTAAAAAAAAAGGAAGCGATGATGAAAAATCACCTGTTTGTAAACTTCGACTGCTTCAAGTACAAGCTGAAACCCCAGCAAAACCAAAAAACAAATCTGTCGCATTGGAAAAGCTATTGCACGCTGATGTGAACTGCCAAGTTCAAATTAAAAGGGGGTTTAACCATAGGATTGTGGTCATGTGCTGATGCACTGCACTTTCAACTGAAGGGTTTTTAATTCCCAAAATAGCAACCCAACAGGCTTTATCAGTCAGTTACAGGCAACGGTATTTCCCAACAATATTTTTAAAAAGTTGGTTAGCACCAGGGATAAAGCAAAAACAGTCAATCCGATCTAGCTATAGGAACTGTCACCACAACAGGAAAGAGGGAGATGAGGGAATGGCGAACCCCTCTTCCTAGGTTCAAAATGAAGCAAGGAAAACTGTTAAACAGGAAGTGCTCATCTTGACAAAGCATTTAGATGAGAAAAGGGGAGTTGATGGCCTCATGGTGTTATCACTAGACTATTAATCTAGGAAACCGGCAGATGGTGGACTCTGAATTCAATGAAAATTTGGACTGATGACTGTGAAACAACTGTCGACTTTCAGGGGTCTGTCTGGGTCACTCAGGTCCTTAAGGGAAGTAAAATGCATCCTTACCTGGTCTGACCTACATGAGCCTCCAGATCCACAGCAATGTGGTTGACTCTTAATTGCCCTGGGACAGGCAGTAAATGTTGGCCAAGCACCCCACACAAAATAAAGATAAGGATAGATTAGGAAATGAACAAAGAGGAAACTTAATCATTCAGGGAATGATCTTTCCTGAAACCAATCCATGCAGATGGTATCTCACACTATGTAAATAAAGACAGCAAGAGAATCCAATGCACTGTTAGTTACTCATCAGCAGACTGTTCCCAGCAACAACCTACTTTACTTGACCAAGTGAGGATCTGGGAGTTAATGTTAGTGCAACACATTAGTCACTGGAAAATCCACCACAAAATAAGTATAACATACCTCTCCAACATATTCCATTACAAAACAATTCTTCTTAATATTTTGGAGGGTTTTTATGCCCCAACCTCTTCCATCCGAAGTTCTGAAGATGCAGAGATCATATAGCGTCCCATTCTGTACCACTCTGTTTGGACATTGAGATCCACAACTGCAGCAAGAATTGCATTCGAAAATGGGTTTGCCTGGGGCAATCTTTAGCTGCCGTCGTGCATTGTAAGCAAATGTCGCTCCAGCTTCCTCTGGACAACATTTCTCCTCCAAACAGTTTAAACACTCACAGCCAATCAAAGGGTCACTGTTTAAGTTTATTCCATGTGATGGTTTGTATTGATTAATGTAATGGAAGTCCATAGGGGGAGGCTCAAAATCCACTTCATTTTCCACCAGTATTTTACCTCTATGATTCTTCTTTCTGTTCAGCTCCTCTTCCCATCTTTTGAGCGCTAATCTTTGTTTGGATTTCCTGATAATACACTCTTCAATTTCAGATTTGTAATCTTTGCAGTTGTTGAACTTTAGCTTTTTTGCTACTTTCACTTTTTCCAAGAATTTGCTCCTATCATCATGATACTGCTTCACAAGTCCAACACATCGGAGATTTTTCCTTGGTTCCCAGGTGTTTGTTGACTCAGGCCATCCTTTCCACTTCACCAGATAGTACTCTTTACGCTTAGAAAGGGGTAAAAATGGAATTTAAAACATGTTAATTAATAAAGCTTGGTTTTGTTATTTTCTTCACTTATACAAGACTCAGTTAAAGATTTAAGAATGTCACTTGAACAGTTCAAGACAGGAGTATGCCAATAAGCCCCTCAGGCCTGCCTATCATCCAATACAATCCTGGCTGACCATCAATCTCAATACCCTAATCCCACCCTCCCCCACGTCCCTTGATTTCTTTAGCCACAGGAGCCATATCTACTATGATTTGGAGATGCTGGTGTTGGACTGGGGTGTACAAAGTTAAAAATCACACAACACCAGGTTATAGTCCAACAGGTTTGGGCAGCACGATGGCACAGTGGTTAGCACTGCTGCCTCACAGCGCCAGGGACCTGGGTTCAATTCCCGCCTTAGGCGACTGTCTGTGTGGAGTTTGCACATTCTCCGTGTCTGCGTGGGTTTCCTCCTGGTGCTCCGGTTTCCTCCTACAGTCCAAAAGTGTGCAGATTAGGTGAATTGGCCATGCTAAATTGCCCGTAGTGTTAGGTGAAGGGGTAAATGTAGGGGAATGGGTCTGGGTAGGTTGCGGTTCGGTGTGGGCTTGTTGGGCCAAAGGGCCTGTTTCCACACTGTAAATAATCAAATCTAAAAAAAAGGTTCGATTGGAAGCACTAACCTTTGGAGCGCCGCTCCTTCATCAGGTGGTTGTGGAGGACACAATTGTAAGACTCAGAATTTATAGCAAAAGTTTACAGTGTGATCTAACTGAAATTATACATTGAAAAATACCTTGATTGTTTGTTAAGTCTCTCATCTGTTAGAATGACCATGATAGTTTCACTTCTTTCATATGTAAATCACAACACTTTTTTAAAAAAGTTACATTCTCGGGTTAACTGTAACTTTTTAAAAAATTTACAGTGAACCCGAGAATGTAACTTTTTAAAAAAAGTGTTGTGATTTACATATGAAAGAAGTGAAACTATCATGGTCATTCTAACAGATGAGAGACTTAACAAACAATCAAGGTATTTTTCAATGTTGTGTTCTCATCAGAACGCCATCATATTGGAAGTTAAAATCCTCACAGTGTGGAAACAGTCATTCAGCCCATCAAGTCCACAATGACCCTTCAACAGATTCACACCCTCTATCCCTGTATTCCCCATGACTAACCCCACCTAGCCTGCACACTATGGTCAATTTAGCATGACCATAGAGTCATAGAGATGGAAACAGACACTTCGGAAACCAGATATCCCAAACCAATCTAGTCCCACCTGCTAGCACCCGGCCCATATCCCTCCAAACCCTTCCTATTCATATACCCATCCAAATGCCTCTTAAATGTTGTAATTGTACCAGCCTCCACCACTTCCTCTGGCAGCTCATTCCATACCCGTACCACCATTTGCGTGAAAAAGTTGCCCCTTAGATCTCTTTTATATCTTTCCCCTCTCACCCTAAACCTATGCCTTCTAGTTCTGGACTCACCGACCCCAGGGAAAAGACTTTGCCTATTTACCCTATCCATGCCCCTCATAATTTTGTAAACTTCTGTAAGGTCACCCTTCAGCCTCCGACGCTCCAGGGAAAACAGCCCCAGCATGTTCAGCCTCTCCCTGTAGCTCAGATCCTCCAACCCTGGCAACATCCTTGTGAATCTTTTCTGAACCCTTTCAAGTTTCACAACATCTTTCCGATAGGAAGGAGAACAAAATTGCACGCGGTGTTCCAACAGTGGCCTAACCAATGTCCTGTACAGCCGCAACATCACTTCCCTACTCCTGTACTCAATACTCTGACCAATAAAGGAAAGCATACCAAACACCTTCTTCACTATCCTATCTACCTGCGACTCCGCTTTCAGGGAGCTATGAACCTGCACTTCAAGGTCTCTTTGTTCAGCAACACTCCCTAGGACCTTACCATTAAGTGTATAAGTCCTGCTAAGATTTGCTTTCCCAAAATGCAGTACCTCGCATTTATCTGAATTAAACTCCATCTGCCACTTCTCAGCCCATTGGCCCATCTGGTCAAGATCCTGTTGTAATCTGAGGTAACCCTCTTCGCTGTCTACTACACCTCCAATTTTGGGGTCATCTGCAAGCTTACGAACTGTACCTCTTATGCTCGCATCCAAATCATTTATGTAAATGACAAAAAGTAGAGGACCCAGCACCGACCCTTGTGGCACTCCACTGGTCACAGGCCTCCAGTCTGAAAAACAACCCTCCACCACCACCCTCTGTCTTCTACCTTTGAGCCAGTTCTGTATCCAAATGGCTAGTTCTCCCTGTATTCCATGAGATCTAACCTTGCTAATCAGTCTCCCATGGGAAACCTTGTCGAACGCCTTACTGAAGTCCATATAGATCGCATCTACTGCTCTGCTCTCATCTCTTTTATTTCTTCAAAAAACTCAATCAAGTTTGTGAGATATGATTTCCCACACACAAAGCCATGTTGACTATCCCTAATCAGTCCTTGCCTTTCCAAATACATGTACATCCTGTCCCTCAGGATTCCCTCCAACAACTTGCCCACCACCGAGGTCAGGCTCACCGGTCTATAATTCCCTGGCTTGTCTTTACCGCCCTTCTTAAACACTGGCACCTCCAGTCTTCTGGCACCTCACCTGTGACTATCGATGATACAAATATCTCAGCAAGAGGCCCAGCAATCACTTCTCTAGCTTCCCACAGAGTTCTCGGGTGTACCTGATCAGGTCCTGGGGATTTATCCACTTTTAACCGTTTCCAGACATCTAGCACTTCGACCTCTGTAATCTGGACATTTTGCAAGATGTCACCATCTATTTCCCTACAGTCTATATCTTCCATATCCTTTTCCACAGTAAATACTGATGTAAAATATTAATTTAGTATCTCCCCCATTTTCTGCCGCCTTGCTGATCTTTGAGGGGCCCTATTTTCTCCCTTGTTACCCTTTTGTCCTTCATATATTTGTAAAAACCCTTTGGATTCTCCTTAATTCTATTTGCAAACGCTATCTCATGTCCCTGTTTTGCCCTCCTGATTTCCCTCTTAAGTATACCCCTACTTTCTTTATTCTCTTCTAAGGATTCACTCGATCTATCCTGCCTATACCTGACATATGCTTCCTTCTTTTTCTTAACCAAACTCTCAATTTAGTCATCCAGCATTCCCTATAGCTACCAGCCTTCCCTTTCACCCTGACAGGAATGTACTTTCTCTGGATTCTTGTTATCTCATTTCTGAAGGCTTCCCATTTTCCAGCCGTCCCTTTACCTGTGAACATCTGCCTCCAATCAGCTTTTGAAAGTTCTTGCCTAATACCGTCAAAATTGGCCTTTCTCCAATTTAGAACTTCATCTTTTAGATCTGGTCTATCCTTTTCCATTACTATTTTAAAATGAATAGAATTATGGTCACTGGCCCCCAAGTGCTCCCCCACTGACACCTCAGTCACCTGCCCTGCCTTATTTCCCAAGAGTAGGTCTAGTTTTGCAACTTCTCTAGTAGGTACATCCACATACTGAATCAGAAAATTGTCTTGTACACACTTAACAAATTCCTCTCCATCTAAACTTTTGACACTATGGCAGTCCCAGTCGCTGTTTGGAAAGTTAAAGTCCCCTACCATAACCACCCTATTATTCTTACAGATAGCTGAGATCTCCTTGCAAGTTTGTTTCTCAATTTCCCTCTGACTATTGGAGGGTCTGTAATACAATCCCAATGAGGTGATCATCCCTTTCTTATTTCTCAGTTCCACCCAAATAACTTCCCTGGATGTATTTCCGGGAATATCCTCCCTCAGCACAGCTGTAATGCTATCCCTTATCAAAAATGCCACTCCCCCTCCTCTCTTGCCTCCCTTTCCATCCTTCCTGTAGCATTTGTATCCTGCAACATTAAACTACCAGTCCTGCCCATCCCTGAGCCATGTTTCTGTAATTGCTATGATATCTCAGTCCCATGTTCCTAACCATGCCCCGAGTTCATCTGCCTTCCCTGTTAGGCCCCTTGCATTGAAATAAATGCAGTTTAATTTATTAGTCCTACCTTGTCCCTGCCTGCCCTGACTGTTTGACTCACTTCTGTTCTCACTGTACCTGTCTCGGATTGATCTCTTTCCTCACTATCTCCCTGGGTTCCACCTCGCCACCTTACCAGTTTAAATCCTCCCAAGCAGTTCTGGCAAATTTCCCTGCCAGTATATTAGTCCCCTTCCAATTTAGGTGCAATCCACAATCGACCTAACCTGCACATCTTTGTGGAAGGAAACCGGAGCACCCAGCAGAAACCCACACAGACAAGGGGAGAATGTGCAAACTCCACACAGACAGTTGTCTGAGGTGGGAATTGAACCTGGGTCTCTGTATCTGTGAGGCCACAGCACTAACCACTGAGCCACCACGCCACCCTGAAATTCTTTAGTTCTGATGAAAAGATCATGGAGCTGAAACATTACGTGGCAGAGTCAGGAAAAGCAAGGCTCGTGCTTATGACTGGACTCAGTTAAGCAAACAAAGAAATGAATAAACCTTAAAAATAAGCAGCATAGCCAGAAAACATTGTTAATTTTTCCACAAAAATTAAACCAAACATTTTGCTGTTATAAAATCAATTCTACTGGAGATGTAGAAATAAAATTTTAAGAATTGTTAAACGTATTCCTGCATATATTGTCATACTTATCTATTGTTCATCAGCCATTATGAATTGAACGTCAGCTTAAACTCCAATTCGCATTATCATCAAGTTAGACATTCTTCAAGTGATTAACGTGTAAATGAAATGCATTGAGTTACAAAATCCAAAATGAAATATCAGCTTCCACTGAGCCAGTACTTGATAAACTGTTGTCCTGAGTGTTTATCGCAGGAGATGGAGGCAGAACAGAAACGTTCACTTTGAAGAAATGACAGGTATGTATTGAACCAACCTTTACTTTCTTATACCCACACAGATACTCCACTTCATATTCTTCAAGATTTCTCTTGTCAATTCCAAGGGCAGGGCAGGTCAGCTTCTCGACTCGACACAGTTCCTGGAGAATCTCGAGTGATGCTAAGCAGGGCACGCACCACCCTGGGATAAGACAAAAGGTGGAATGTTACTCTGGCTGGGTGAGTGAGGAGGGGGCAGAGGGCAAAGCACAGAAATTAGAGATAGCGATGGTATGATTGCTTGTATAAGCAGAGGGTTCACACCTCCATAACCCCACACACAGAATCTAGGAACAGGAGGAGGCCATTCGGCCCTTCGAGCCTGCTCTGCCATTCATTGTGATCATGGCTGACTCTCTACTTCAATGCCACATTCCTGCTTTCTCTCTATGTGCCTTGATGCCTTTAATGTCGAAAAAAAAACTTTCTTGAGTATACTTAGTGAGTAGGTCTCCACAAGTTCCTTACCGTCCCTAGTTCCAGGCTCCCCACCCAAGGGGAAACATCCTCCCTGCATCTGGTCTGTCTAACCCTGTTGGAATTTTATACGTTTCAATCAGATCCCCCTCCAGTGAGTACAGGCCCAGTCAAACCAGTCTCTTCTCATGGGATAGTCTTGTCACCCCCGCTGTCAGCTGAGTGAACCTCCACCCCTCTATGGAGGTTAAATCCTTTCTTAGCTAGAGAGACCAAAACTGCACACAATACTCTGGGTGTGATCTCACCGAGGCCCAGTATAACTGCAGCCAATGCCTCCTTAGGTGATGTTCAAAGCACTCCCTTGAGGCAGAACCTAATCCAGGTTTGGAAGTCAAATCCATAACTTTAGTTACACAGCTGCAATTTCTCCAACCAGTAAAAATTATTCCACGAGTGGTTTACATTTTACAATTGTTTTGAATTTATTCATTTTTAAAAGTTTCTGAAGTACTAATGATTCATCCTCAACCCAAAGAAAACACTACAATCTTTTCCACCTTACAGGAAATGGAGCTGATTAATAATTTTTTCACACTGTCACCTTGAAAGTTGAGCTACATTGTAGAAGCATTTTCCAGTTCCAAGTTCCAATTCACAAACACCCCCCCACCCCACCACAACTATGTCAGAAGCTTTCATAAAAAAGGTCTCTTTATTATCTCATCCTCACCCAACCCAGATACAAAACTCAAGATTCATTACCGAACCCAAGTTTAAAACGTGCTAGCTGTTCAATTCCATCTGTTATCTTTACAATCCAGCGTAACATTTAAAATACAAATTTTAAACAATACTCAGCTACCTGCAACAGATTAGAACAGACGTGCATTTGTGTGGTCACCACCCTCACATGTCACAATCCTAAAACGAACATTGACATTATAGGCAGGAGTAGGTCATTCAACTCTCCAGCCCACTCTGCTATTCAGTAAGGACCATGTCTAATCTGATCACTCCATGTTCCTGCCTACACTCCATGCTCATTAAGAATGACCCCCTCAATGCTAGAAAGTCCCACATGTGAAGCATCAAGAACCTCAGGGTCTTCTGTTGCTGCTCATACTCAGGGGGCGTGCATTTCCAGTGAGGGGGTGGGGTGGGGTGGGGGGAGTTCAAAGGAGACGCAAGGGGCAAGTTTATTACACAGAGAGTGGTAGGAGTGTGGAACGTGCTGCCAGGGGTGGTGGTGCAGGCAGATACAACAGGGGCATTTCAGGGGCTTTTTGATAAGCATATGAACATGCAAGGAATGGAAAGACATGGACAAAGGGCAGGCAGAAGGGATTAGTTTAATTTGGCATCATGCTTGGCACAACATTGTAGGCTGAAGGGCCTGTTCCTGTGCTGAACTGTTCCATGTTCTAATAAAGCGGTCTCTTCCTCTCAAACTCCAGTGGATACAAGCCTAGTCTCATGTGCAACGAACCAGAATTGATCAGGGACTTCGAAGTGAAGGAGCCATTGGGAGGTAGTGACCATAATACAATAAGCTTCAATCTGCAATCTGAGAGGGAGAGGGTACAATCGGAAGTGACAATATTTCTGTTGAATAAAGAGAAATTTGGAGCTATGAGGGAGGAGCTGGCCAAAGTTCAATGGTGCAATACCTTAGCAGGGATGACAGTGGAGGAACAATGGTGGATATTTCTGTGTATAATGCAGAAGATGCAGGATCAGTTCATTCCAAAAAGGAAGAAAGATCCTATGAGGAGGCAGGGGTGGCCATGGCTGACGAGGGAAGTTAAGAAAAATATAAAGTTAAAAGAGAAAAAGTATAACATAGCTAAGATAAGTGGGAAAACAGAGGACTGGGAAGCTTTTAAAGAACAGAGGATTACTAAGAAGGAAATACGCAGAGGAAAAATGAGGTCCGAAGGTAAACTGGCCAAAAATATAAAGGAGGATAGTAAAAGCTTTTTTAGGTATGTGAAAGACAAAAAAATGGTTAAGACTAAAATTGGGCCCTTGAAGACAGAAACAGGGGAATATATTACAAGGAACAAAGAAATGGCAGAAGAGTTGAATTGGTACTTCAGATCTATGTTCACTGGGGAAGACACAAGCAATTTCCCTGAGGTAACAGTGGCTGAAGGACCTGAACTGAAGGGAATTTATATTTGCCGGGAATTGGTGTTGGAGAGACTGTTAGGTCTGAAGGTTGATAAGTCCCCAGGGCCTGATGGTCTACATCCCAGGGTACTGAAGGAGGTGGCTCGAGAAATCGTGGATGCGTTGGTGATTATTTTCCAGAGTTCGATAGATTCCGGATCAGTTCCTGCGGACTGGAGGGTGGCTAATGTTGTACCACTTTTTAAGAAAGGTGGGAGAGAGAAAGCAGGAAATTATAGACCAGTTAGTCTAACCTCAGTGGTGGGAAAGATGCTGGAGTCTATTATAAAGGATGAAATTACGACACATCTGGATAGTAGTAACAGAATAGGTCAGCGTCAGCATGGATTTGTGAAGCGGAAATCACACTTGACTAATCTTCTGGAATTTTTTGAGGATGTAACTCTGAAGATGGACAAGGGAGATCCAGTAGATGTAGTGTACCTGGACTTTCAGAAAGCTTTTGATAAAGTTCCACATAGGAGGTTAGTGAGCAAAATTAGGGCGCATGGTATTGGGGGCAAAGTACTAACTTGGATTGAAAGTTGGTTGGCTGATAGGAAACAAAGAGTCATGATAAACGGCTCTATTTCGGAATGGCAGGCAGTGACCATTGGGGTACCTCAGGGATTAGTGCTGGGACCGCAGCTTTTTACAATATATATTAATGATATAGATGATGGTATTAGTAATAACATTAGCAAATTTGCTGATGATACTAAGCTGGGTGGCAGGGTGAAATGTGAGGGGGATGTTCAGAGATTACAGGGTGACCTGGACAGGTTAGGTGAGTGGTCAGATGCATGGCAAATGCAGTTTAATGTGGATAAATGTATGGTTATCCACTTTGGTGGCAAGAACAGGAAGGCAGATTACTACCTAAATGGAATCAATTTAGGTAAAGGGGCAGTACAGAGAGATCTGGGTGTTCTTGTACACCAGTCAATGAAGGTAAGCATGCAGCTACAGCAGGTAGTGAAGAAGGCTAATAGTACGCTGGCCTTCATTACAAGAGGGATTGAGTATAGAAGCAAAGAGGTTTTTCTGCAGCTGTACAAGGCTCTGGTGAGGCTCCCAAGCACTGATGATGTCGCCTAGCCAGGGGACGAAACGTTTGCAACAAAAACTTCCAGCTCGGCGAACAGAACCACAGCAACCACACCTGGAGTACTGTGTGCAGTTCTGGTCTCCAAATTTGAGGAAAGACATTCTGGCTATTGAGGGAGTGCAGCGTAGGTTCACGAGGTCAATTCCTGGAATAGCAGGACTACCTTACGCTGAAAGACTACAGCGACTAGGCTTGTATGCCCTTGAGTTTAGAAGACCGAGAGGGGATCTGATTGAGACATACAAGATTATTAAAGGATTGGATACTCTGGAGGCAGGAAATATGTTTCAGCTGATGGGTGAGTGCCGAACCAGAGGACACAGCTTAAAAATACGGGGTAGACCATTTAGGACAGAGATGAGGAGAAACTTCTTCACCCAGAGAGTGGCGGCTGTGTGGAATGCTCTGCCCCAGAGGGCAGTGGTGGCCCAGTCTCTGGATTCATTTAAGAAAGAGTTGGATAGAGCTCTCAAGGATTGTGGAATCAAGGGTTATGGAGATAAGGCAGAAACAGGATACTGATTAAGGATGATCAGCCGTGATCATATTGAATGGTGGTGCAGGCTCGAAGGGTAGAATGGCCTACTCCTGCAGCTATTGTCTATTGACAATGCTGTCATTCCAGATATTCAACTAGCAAACCTGCTCTGCACAAGGACACCCTGATCACTCTGCATCTCAGCTCTGTCAACTTACCATTTAGATGCTAAATATTTATTCTTCTTGCCAAAATCAACAATTTCACCTGTTCCCACATTAAACTCCATTTGCTCACTGTTTGCCCACTCATGTAACATTGTTTCCACTGCAGCCTCATGCCATCTTCAGAAATTCCTTGCCTATCATCTTTGTGCCAACAGTCGAGGCCCCAGCACTGATCTTGTAACAAGTTGTGTGCCACACCTTGACAATTTATGCCTGCTCTTTCTTGTTAGCTCGCCAACTGCAAACAGGGAGCAATGGTAACAGACAAGTCAAGCATTTCCCAAATCCACTGGACCAACTTAAAAAGTACCCAAAGTAAATGTAGCTCAAACACACAGCAATCAGATCAACATTTTGTATGTACACTTCAGATCTATTGGGCTGTTGGCAGCAGTTATTTTGTTAGACAGGGGAGTACACCAAATTGTAAAAAAGTGAAACATTTACAAAAACAATTTTAGCATCCATATTGAGAGCATGAAGGTTTTTCCAAAGTAATGATGAGATGGTGCCGGTGTTGGACTGGGGTAGACAATAAAAAAATCACACAACACCAGGTTATAGTCCAACAGGTTTATTTGGATGCACTGGCTTTCGGAGCGACGCTCCTTCATCAGGTAGTTGTGCGCAACCACCTGATGAAGCAATGTCCCGAAAGCTAGAGCTTCCAAATAAACCTGTTGGTCTATAACCTGGTGTTGTGTGATTTTTAACTTTCCAAAGTAAAATACAGATAATATTTTCATAATGAACTGTTATAGACAAATTACAGGAATCATGTTTGAATGCAAAGTTACAGACAATGACAACCAGACTAAATTCAATCTAGTCACTCAGTCCTAAATACCCACAGGGTCAAAAACCAAATCCATGCTTTATATTAGAACATAGAAAAGTACAGCACAGAATAGGCCCTTCGGCCCATGATGTTTTGCAGAGGATTATTCCTAATCTAAAATAATCTAACCTACGCACCCCTCAATTCACTGCTGTCCATGAGCATATCCAGCAGGCGCTTAAATGTCCCCAGTGACTCTGCTTCCACCACCACCGCTGGCAACGCATTCCATGCATTCACAACTCTCTGCGTGAAGAACCTACCCCTGACGTCTCCTCCACACCTCCCTCCTAGTATCTTAAAATTACAACTCCTCGTGGCAGTCAATCCTGCCCTGGGGAAAAGTCTCTGGCTACTGACTCTATCCATGCCTCTCATGTAATCATAATATTGGCCACCTTTAATATTTACATTTAATGTTTTAAAAAGAACAGGCTTGAATCAGCTACATGCTTTAGAAAAAAAATAAACTCTTGGTGTGATAAAGGAGAAGTTTACTCAAATGTGAACATGGAGAAACCGGATTTAAAAAGGCCATAAGGTACAGGAGCCTAAGTAGACCATTCAGCCTATTGAATGTCAGAGCAGACTCAAAGAAATCACAGCTGATCAGATTATCCTCAACATCACTTTTCCTGCCTTTTCCCCATAAACCTCGATTCCTTACTTGTTAAAAATCTGTCTATCTCAGCCTTGACTCAGATCAGCATAAATTATGGTTTCTATTCTCCTATTCAAATACTCCCATAAACTCTTACTATCTTTTTTTTCTGCTCTCCTTATAATAACAAGCTAGTGGTAAACTTCAGACACATGTTCTAAGTTCTGAAGGTGCTAGAATGGAAATGAAAATCTGCTTCCATTAATAGAAGATTTACTAACCACTGGATGCAGTTAAAATAATTAAAAACTATGGGGAGGTGTGGACCTTCTTCTAAGCAGCTAATTGTTCAGATCAGGAATAGGCTGCATGAAACGGTGGTGGATGCAGATAAAGCAGGAATATTTTTTAAATGAATTTGATATCCATTTTGAAGAGGAAAGATTTGCAGAGCTGTGCTGAAACACCAAGGGAATGGGGTTAATCATTAGTCACTTTCAGACAGGAATGATGGGCCAAACGGCCTCCTTATAGGCTTCCAGTTTCTGTGATTTCACAACCAGTTTTGGTAACATATTCCACATTCTAAAGCAATTTTAATTAAAAGAAAAATCTATTCTCCCCTTGTATGCTTCCAGCATGCTGCCTAAGGGTTTATTTCCTCACCACTAGCTCAGTAGAAAGTTTAAATAATGCCTCAGTTCACCCAAACTTACATCTGTCTTCCACCTTCCCTATTTCCATAAACAGGCTGGGTTTAACTGTAAGACAACATGCCAAAAGTTGCAATAAATGACCAATGTAGGATGAGGAGGCATTTCTTCACCCAGAGAAAGGGAGCCTGTGGAATTCTCTGCCACAGAAAGTAGCTGACACCGAAACATTGATTGTTTCCCAGGACGTGGATATAGCCCAAGAACTAAAGGGAACAATGAGCATGGGGGGAAAGCAGGAAGGGGGGGACTGAATTGGATGACCAGCCACAATCAATCATTCTGCTCAAAGAACCAAATGGCCTACTCCTGCTCCTGCTTTCCATGTTTGTGTCCAAGCCACTTTCCCAATTCTTTGTGCACATGCAAACAGATCCTTGTAATCCCATTAAGTGTTTTTTCCATGAGAAAATGGCCTCAAAAACACATCTTTCCAAAACTCAATACCTACAATGTTCAAATTAAGTACCTAATATGAAGTTCGATTGGAATCAGTAAAATTAATCAGGCTTCAAGAACCACATATCCAAGACTGTACACATCTCTAACAGTGCAATTCTGTCATTCTGCAATCTATTCCACACCCAAAATTTCCTGAGATATCTACACTCAGCTATTTCTGCATCCTCCAATTTAATAGTTTAGTGGTCATGCCATCCAGCATCTGGAATTCCCTACTACACCCTTCCCACCTTAAAATCCGAATGTGCTGGAGAAACTCAGCAGGTCTGGCAACAACTGTGGAGAGTAAAACACAGTTAACATTTCAAGTTCAGCGAACCTTTGAGAGAACTGAAAATGAGTCACTGGACTCAAAACATGAACTATTTCTTTCTGCACAGATGCTGCTAGACCTGCTGAGTTTCTCCAGCACCTTGTTTTTGTTTCAAACTTCCAGCATCTGCAATTCTTTGTATTTATTTTATTCCTTAAAACCCACTGTTTGACCATCTGATATACCCTTCTGTGGCTCAATCTTAGCTATTAATGCCCCAGTATTGTGCTTTGAGCATTTTATGTTGAAGGCGCTACATAAATGCACATTCTCGTCCATGAAGAATGTTATTAAGATATCTTTCCCTGTATCTGTGCTCACCTCCAATATGTACTTAATCTTCTCCCCTCCCCAGTAAACTGTTTGGGAAGCCATTAAAAACAGTGTATGTAAACAAAACATGATGAAGGGTTTAATCATTTTCCCATCACATAAATGTTATTACGATTCTGACATTTTTGCAAGCTCTAACAAATACTGACGTCAACAGTGAGACAGCTGAAATGTCATCAGCAGCTAGTCATAAATCCAAGGATGATTCAGCAGGAACTGGAGTTGTTAACTGCCCCTGACACAAAAGGGATTAATTTATCTCCAAAATGATGCAGAGGAGAAAACATGAGGATGTTACTTGTCATCCTCTAACTTTAAAAATTCTCCCCCTCAATCTGCTTTGCAGACTCCAATGCCAACAACTGAAAATCTTTAATAAAATTAGAAGCATTCAAATTTGTTCCAAACTTTGCTATAAATATGAAAACTATAAAAAGAAGCTGCCTACTCTTTGCTGAATAATGCCATAGGATCTTTAACATCCACTCAAAACATTAAAGAGGGTGATGGCTTCATGTCTCACCCATTGTCCCACTGTCTAATTACACTTGACAGGACAGTTAACTTTAGGGTTGGAAAGGGTCTTCTTCATTTAATTCCAGTAGGTATCACTTATCTGTTTTGAAAACCAAAGATGCAAAGTTCCTCCGGGTTATATTGGAACTGCAAGTTCAATCCACATCACCTTTCCCAGAACCCAAACTATGACCATCTCCATCTCCAGCCAGCAGTTCAGGCTGACGCACACTCATTGCATCCTGTGCTACCAAACCCACATCCCATAGAACATAGATCATAGAACATTACAGCGCAGTACAGGCTCTTCAGCCCTCGATGTTGCACCAACCTGTGGAACCAATCTAAAGCCCATCTAACATATACTATTCCATTCTCGTCCATATGCCTATCCAATGACCATTTAAATGTCCTTAAAGTTGGTGAGTCTAATACTGTTGCAGTCAGTGGATTCCACACTCCTACTACTCTCTGAGTAAAGAAACTACCTCTGACATCTGTCCTATATCGATCATCCCTCAATTTAAAGCTATGTCCCCTAATGGTAGCCATTGCCATCCAAGGAAAAAGGCTCTCACTGTCCACCCTATCTAACCCTCTGATTATCTTATATATCTCAACTAAGTCACCTCTCAAACTTCTTCTCTCTAATGAAAACCGTCTCAAGTCCCTCAGCCTTTCCTCATAAGATCTTCCCTCCATACCCGGCAGCATCCTGGTAAATCTCCTCTGAACCTTTTCCAAAGCTTCCACATCCTTCCTATAATGCGGTGACCAGAATGTTACACAATACTCCAAATGTGGCTGCACCAGAGTTTTGTACAGCTGCAGCATGACCTCATGGTTCCGGAACTCAATCCCTCTACGACTAAAAGCTAACAACCTGGGTGGCAACTTTCAAAGATCTATGTACCTGGACACCGAGCTCTCTCTACTCATCTACACTACCAAGAATCTTACCATTAGCCCAGTACTCTGCATTCCTATTACTCCTTCCAAAGTGAATCACCTCACACTTTTCCGCATTAAACTCCATTTTCTACCTCTCAGCCCAGCTCTGCAGCTTATCTATGTCCCTCTGTAACCAACAACATCCTTCGGCACTATCCACAACTCCACCGACCTTAGTGTCATCTGCAAATTTACTAACCATCCTTCTACGCCCTCATCCAAGTCGTTGATAAAAATGCAAACAACAGTGGACCAAAGACAGATCCTTGTGGTACCCCACTAGTAACTGAACTCCAGGATGGACATTTCCATCAACCACCACCCTCTGTCTTCTTTCAGCTGGCCAATTTCTGATCCAAACTGCTAAATCACCCTCAATATCATACCTCCATATTTTGTGCACTAGCCTACCGTGGGGAACCTTATCAAACACCTTATTGAAATCCATATACACCACATCAACTGACTTACCCTCATCCATCTGTTTGGTCACCTTCTCAAAGAACTCAATAAAGGTTAGTTAGGCACGACCTACCCTTCACAAAACCGTTTTGACTATCCCTTATCAACTTATTCCTTTCTAGATGATTATGAATCCTATCTCTTATACTCCTGTCCAACACTTTTAACCACAACCGAAGCAAGGCTCACTGGTCTATAATTACCTGGGTTGTCTCTACTCCCCTTCTTGAACCAGGGAACAACATTTGCTACCATCCAGCCTTCTGGCACTATTCCTGTAGACAATGATGACATAAAGATCAAAGCCAAAGGCTCGGCAATCTCCTCCCTGACTTCTCAGAGAATCAGAGGATAAATCCCATCTGGCCCAGGGAGACTTACCTATTTTTACACTTTACAGAATTCCATCTCCCACAACACCAACTTCCTAACCCACGACCACTTCCCCAAGGGCAGCAGATACATGGGAACACCACCCCCTGCAAATTCCCCTCCAAGCCATTCACCATCCTGACCTGGAAATATATCACTGTTCCTTCAGTGTCACTGGATTAAAATCCTGGAATCCCTTTCCTAAAGGCACTGTGGGTCAATCTACAGCACATGGACTGCAGCAGTTCAAGAAGGCAGCTCACCCCCACCTTCTCAAGGGGGCAAGTAGGACGGGTAGTAAATGTTTGCCTTGCCCATGACACCCACGTCTCAAGCATATAAAAGACTGACTGTTCTTCACAAGTTTGGTTAGCCAAATCCGCTCACCTTTAAAATCCTCACCCATGTCTTTGTCCATTCCTTACTCGACAACTGTAATGTTCCCCCACGCAGCCTCTCAGTTACTACTCAATACACCAACCTCCCAAGGCTGGTGCCAGTCACCCATTTCACAATGAGGAGTCCCTCCCAGCTTCCAGAAGACCAACCACCAACCCCCATCTAAATGCTCCAACTTCTCAGATTACAATCTGCTCCGTCATCATTTCCTCACACTCCTCCAATACAACGCTCAAATATCTCCCCGCGAAAACTTCCTTACCACATTCACCACCCACAGAGCTCTCTTCCAAAAAACATAACCACTTTAACTCAGCTTCTACTCCCTTCCCCCACAACAGCCTTTCCTTTGCCTTATCATGTACTTTACACAGAAGTGTTATCCTGGTGTTTTAAAAAAGGTGCAATTTGAGAGATACCTTTGAGAAAGGCTCAACTCAGCTGTGTGCATTTCAAAGGCTTAACCAGTCTCAGACATTACCAGCACTGAGAGTCTGAATTAAGCCTTTGAACACACTTTCTTGCATAACAGTGCTCGTTTGAAAATAAGGCCTCCGCTCCCTCCCCAGAGGGCAAAACTACCAGAATCTGAAAATAAAAGACTCTAATCTCTTTGAATGCAAAAGCTGCTTCCTATTTGCCCTGCAAACTCCCCCACTCCCCATTTTAAGAGACAGTAGCTCAGAACAATGCAGCCCGAAGAATCATCTCACGTTGGGTGCCTTAAAACTGAAAGTAAAATAAAGTTAGTGCAGGGCTAACTCCAGAGAAAGCACAATGTGTATTTAAAGAGATCAGTTCCGATTTGATTTTTGTTTTGCTGGAATTGAGAAAGCAAAAGGGGTCCCTTGCTGGTCACATTAAAAGGAAAGCCCCAATGAAGGAAGGCAGTGTGGGAGAGGTGGAGGAGGGTGAAAAGGGGAACTGGATGGTGCTGGGGGGTTGTACAGAGGAGATTGCAAACGCGCCGAAAGCTGGCTCCTGGGGCAGCGCAGGGAGAGGCGCATCAGCTGCGGCAGCGCAATCCCCCCACCCCCGTCCGCAGGCACACTCCGCAAAACACTGCCAGCACCGCAATCACCCTCCACCAAAACTGAGCAGATACTTACTGCCTCTGCTTTCAGCCATCTTGGACTTCCCATTCAAACATGGTGGCGCGGAAAAGGCGCTGCGGCATTCAGTTAGAGAGAGCCCCGCCCCCCTCCACAACCACCCCGCCCCCCTCCACAACCACCCCGCCCCCTCCACAACAACCCCGCCCCCTCCACAACCACCCCGCCCCCCTCCACAACAACCCCGCCCCCGTCCACAACAACCCCGCCCCCTTCACAACCACCCCGCCCCCCCACAACAACCCCGCCCCCCTCCACAACAACCCCGCCCCCTCCACAACAACCCCGCCCCCTCCACAACAACCCCGCCCCCTCCACAACAACCCCGCCCCCTCCACAACAACCCCGCTCCCTCCACAACAACCCCGCCCCCTCCACAACAACCCCGCCCCCCTCCACAACAACCCCGCCCCCTCCACAACAACCCCGCCCCCTCCACAACAACCCCGCCCCCCTCCACAACAACCCCGCCCCGTCCACAACCACCCCGCCCCCTCCACAACAACCCCGCCCCGTCCACAACCACCCCGCCCCCCTCCACAACCACCCCGCCCCCTCCACAACCACCCCGCCCCCCTCCACAACAACCCCGCCCCCTCCACAACCACCCCGCCCCCCTCCACAACCACCCCGCCCCCCTCCACAACAACCCCGCCCCCTCCACAACCACCCCGCCCCCCTCCACAACAACCACGCCCCCTCCACAACCACCCCGCCCCCCTCCACAACCACCCCGCCCCCTCCACAACCACCCCGCCCCCCTCCACAACAACCCCGCTCCCTCCACAACAACCCCGCCCCCTCCACAACAACCCCGCCCCCTCCACAACAACCCCGCCCCCTCCACAACAACCCCGCCCCCTCCACAACCACCCCGCCCCCTCCACAACCACCCCGCCCCCTTCACAACCACCCCGCCCCCTCCACAACCACCCCGCCCCCTCCACAACAACCCCGCCCCCTCCACAACAACCCCGCCCCGTCCACAACAACCCCGCCCCCTCCACAACAACCCCGCCCCCTCCACAACAACCCCGCCCCCTCCACAACAACCCCGCCCCCCTCCACAACAACCCCGCCCCCTCCACAACAACCCCGCCCCCTCCACAACAACCCCGCCCCGTCCACAACAACCCCGCCCCCCTCCACAACAACCCCGCCCCCTCCACAACAACCCCGCCCCCTCCACAACAACCCCGCCCCCTCCCTAAAGAGATCGGGACAGAGAATGCGGCACCCGCTCACACTCACACACTCACACACCCGCTCACACTCACACACTCACACACCCGCTCACACTCACACACTCACACTCACACACACCCGCTCACACTCACACACTCACACACCCGCTCACACTCACACGCTCACACTCACACACACCCGCTCACACTCACACACTCACACACCCGCTCACACACACACGCTCACACTCACACACACCCGCTCACACTCACACACTCACACTCACACACACCCGCTCACACTCACACACCCGCTCACTCACACTCACACACCCGCTCACACACACACACACACACCCGCTCACACTCACACACCCGCTCACACACACACACCCGCTCACACTCACACACACACTCACACACCCGCTCACACACACACACCCGCTCACACTCACACTCACACACCCGCTCACACACACTCACACACACCCGCTCACTCACACTCACACACACCCGCTCACTCACACTCACACACCCGCTCACACTCACACACACACACACACCCGCTCACACTCACACTCACGCACCCGCTCACACACACTCACACACACCCGCTCACACACACACACCCGCTCACACACACACGCTCACACTCACACACACCCGCTCACACTCACACACACCCGCTCACACACACACACACTCACACTCACACTCACACACCCGCTCACACACACACACACTCACACACCCGCTCACACACACACACACACTCACACTCACACACCCGTTCACACACACACTCACACTCACACACACCCGCTCACACTCACACACTCACACTCACACACCCGCTCACACACACACTCACACACTCACACACACCCGCTCACACTCACACTCACACACCCGCTCACACACACACACACACACTCACACTCACACACCCGCTCACACACACACTCACACACTCACACACACCCGCTCACACTCACACACTCACACTCACACACCCGCTCACACACACACACACACACTCACACTCACACACCCGCTCACACACACACTCACACACTCACACACACCCGCTCACACTCACACACTCACACACACCCGCACACACTCACACACACCCGCTCACACTCACACACTCACACTCACACACACCCGCTCACACTCACACACTCACACTCACACACACCCGCTCACACTCACACACACACACTCACACTTACACTCACACACCCGCTCACACACACACTCACACACACACTCACACTCACACACCCGCTCACACACACACTCACACTCACACACACCCGCTCACACTCTCACACTCACACACACCCGCACACACTCACACTCACACACCCGCTCACACACACACTCACACACACACTCACACACCCGCTCACACACACACTCACACACTCACACACACCCGCTCACACTCACACACTCACACTCACACACACCCGCACACACTCACACACACCCGCTCACACTCACACACACACTCACACTCACACACACCCGCTCACACTCACACACACACTCACACACACCCGCTCACACTCACACTCACACACACCCGCTCACACTCACACAGCTACATGTACACACTCACACTCACACAGCTACATGTACACACACAGTCACACAGCTACATGTACACACAGTCACACAGCTCAATGTACACACACACAGAGCTACATGTACACACACACTCCCACAGCTACATGTACACACACTCACACAGCTACATGTACACACAGTCACACAGCTACATGTACACACACAGTCACACAGCTCAATGTACACACACACAGAGCTACATGTACACACACACTCCCACAGCTACATGTACACACAGTCACACAGCTACATGTACACACACACTCACACAGCTACATGTACACACACTCACACAGCTACATGTACACACAGTCACACAGCTACATGTACACACACACTCATACAGCTACATGTACACACACACACACTCACACAGCTACATGTACACACAGTCACACAGCTACATGTACACACACAGTCACACAGCTCAATGTACACACACACAGAGCTACATGTACACACACACTCCCACAGCTACATGTACACACAGTCACACAGCTACATGTACACACACACACACACTCACACAGCTACATGTACACACAGTCACACAGCTACATGTACACACACAGTCACACAGCTCATGAACACACACACACTCCCACAGCTACATGTACACACACACACAGCTACATGTACACTCTCACACAGCTACATGTACACACTCAAACAGCTACATGTACACACACACACAGCTACATGTACACACTCACACAGCTACATGTACACACACACACAGTCACACAGCTACATGTACACACACTCCCACAGCTACATGTACACACAGTCACACAGCTCAATGTACACACACTTACACTCCCACAGCTCAATGTACACACACTCACACTCCCACAGCTCAATGTACACACACAGTCACACAGCTACATGTACACACACACACAGCTCAATGTACACACACAGTCACACAGCTACATGTACACACACTCACACAGCTACATGTACACACAGTCACACAGCTCAATGTACACACACTCACACTCACACAGCTCAATGTACACACACACACACAGCTCAATGTACACACACTCACACTCACACAGCTCAATGTACACACACTCACACAGCTCAATGTACACACACTCACACTCACACAGCTCAATGTACACACACAGTCACACAGCTCAATGTACACACTCTCACACTCCCACAGCTCAATGTACACACACAGTCACACAGCTCAATGTACACACTCTCACACTCCCACAGCTACATGTACACACAGTCACACAGCTACATGTACACACACACACACACACAGCTCAATGTACACACACAGTCACACAGCTACATGTACACACACAGCTCAATGTACACACACAGTCACACAGCTACATGTACACACACAGTCACACAGCTACATGTACACACACACAGCTCAATGTACACACACAGTCACACACAGTCACACAGCTACATGTACACACACACACAGCTACATGTACACACAGTCACACAACTACATGTACACACACACACAGCTCAATGTACACACACTGTCACACAGCTACATGTACACACACAGCTCAATGTACACACACAGTCACACAGCTACATGTACACACACACACACAGCTCAATGTACACACACAGTCACACACAGTCACACAGCTACATGTACACACACACACAGCTCAATGTACACACACAGTCACACACAGTCACACAGCTACATGTACACACAGTCACACAGCTACATGTACACACACACACACAGCTACATGTACACACAGTCACACAGCTACATGTACACACACACACAGCTCAATGTACACACACACACACAGCTCAATGTACACACACTCACACTCCCACAGCTACATGTACACACAGTCACACAGCTACATGTACACACACAAACACAGCTCAATGTACACACACTCACACTCCCACAGCTCAATGTACACACACACTCCCACAGCTAAATGTACACTCACAGTCACACAGCTCAATGTACACACACTCCCACTCCCACAGCTCAATGTACACACACAGTCACAGAGCTAAATGTACACACACACACAGTCACACAGCTCAATGTACACACACAGTCACACAGCAAAATGTACACACACACTCCCACAGCTCAATGTACACACACTCACACTCCCACAGCTCAATGTACACACACACAGTCACACAGCTCAATGTACACACACTCTCACAGCTAAATGCACACACACACACACTCTCACAGCTAAATGTACACTGACACACACACTCCCACAGCTAAATGCACACACACTCTCACAGCTAAATGCACACACACACACACTCTCACAGCTAAATGCACACACACTCCCACAGCTAAATGCACACACACTCCCACAGCTAAATGTACACACACTCCCACAGCTAAATGTACACTGACACACACACTTCCACAGCTAAATGTACACTGACACACACACTTCCACAGGTAAATGTACACATACATACACACTCCCACAGCTAAATGTACACACACACACTCCCACAGTTAAATGTACACTGACACACACACTTCCACAGGTCAATGTACACACACATACACACTCCCACAGCTAAATGTACACACACACACTCCCACAGCTAAATGTACACTCACACACACACACTCCGACAGCTAAAGGTACACGTACACTCCCACAGCTAAATGTACACTGAAACACACACTCCCACAGCTAAATGTACACTGACACACACACTCCCACAGATAAATGTACACATACACACTCCCCCAGCGAAATGTACACACACACTCCCACAGCTAAATGTACACTCACACACACACTCCCACAGCTAAACGTACACACACACTCCAACAGCTAAATGTACACTGACACACACACTCCCACAGCTAAATGTACACACACACACTCCCACAGCTAAATGTACACTCACACACAAACTCACACAGCTAAATGTACACTCACACACACACACCCCCACAGCTAAATGTACACACACACTCCCACAGCTAAATGTACACTCACACACACATTCCCACAGCTAAACGTACACACACACTCCCACAGCTAAATGTACACTGAAACACACACTCCCACAGCTAAACGTACACACACACTCCAACAGCTAAATGTACACTTACACACACACTCCCACAGCTAAATGTATACTCACACACACTCCCACAGCTAAATGCATACACACTCCCACAGCTAAATGTACACATACACACACACTCCCACAGCTAAATGTACACTCATACACACACAGACTCCCACAGCTAAATGTACCCTCACACTCACACATATACCCACAGCTAAATGCACATTCACACACTCCCACAGCTAAATGCACACTCACACACACACACACTTCCACAGCTAAATGTACACTTACACACACACTCCCACAGCTAAATGAACACTTACACACACACTCCCACAGCTAAATGCACACACACACACACTCCCACAGCTACAAGTACACACACACTCCCACAGCTAAATGTACACTGACACACAAACTCCCACAGCTAAAAGTAGACACACACTCCCACAGCTAAATGTACACTGACACGCACACTCCCACATCTAAATGTACACACACACACTCCCACAGCTAAATGTACAATCACTCACACACACTCCCACAGCTAAATGTACACACACACACTCCCACAGCTAAATGCACACACACTCCCACAGCTAAATGCACACACACACACTCCCACAGCTAAATATACACACACACACTTGCACAGCTAAATGTACACACATACACACTCCCACAGCTAAATGCACACACACACACTCCCACATCTAAATGTACACACACTCCCAGAGCTAAATGTACACACACACTTCCACAGCTAAATGTACACACACACTCCCACAGCTAAAAGCACACACACTCCCATAGCTAAATGTACACTCTCACGCGCCCACCCACAGCTAAATATACACTCACACACACACACCGACAGCTAAATGCACATTCACACACTCCCACAGCTAAATGCACACTCACACACACACACTTCCACAGCTAAATGTATACTTACACACACACTCCCACAGCTAAATGTATACTTACACACACACACTCCCACAGCTAAATGCACTCACACACACTCCCACAGCTAAATATACACACTCACACACTCCCACAGCTAAATGTACACACACACTCCCACAGCTAAATGTACACAGACACACACACCCACAGCTAAAGGTACACACACACACACACTCCCACAGCTAAATGCACACACACACTCCCACATCTAAATGTACACACACACTCCCACTGCTAAATGTACACACACACACTTCCACAGCTAAATGGACACACACACTCCCACAGCTAAAAGCACACACACACTCCCACATCTAAATGTACACACACACTCCCACTGCTAAATGTACACACAAACTCCCACTGCTAAATGTACACACACACTCCCACTGCTAAAAGCACACACACACACTTCCACAGCTAAATGGACACACACACTCCCACAGCTAAACGTACACTGAAACACACACTCCCACAGCTAAACGTACACACACACACTCCCACAGCTAAATGTACACTCACACACACACTCCTACAGCTAAATGTACACACACACACTCCCACAGCTAAATGTACACTCACACACAAACGCACACAGCTAAATGTACACACACACACACACACACCCCCACAGCTAAATGTGCACACACACTCCCACAGCTAAATGTACACTCACACACACACTCCCACAGCTAAACGTACACACACACTCCCACAGCTAAATGTACACTGAAACACACACTCCCACAGCTAAACGTACACACACACTCCAACAGCTAAATGTACACACACACACACATACCCACAGCTAAATACACATTCACACACTCCCACAGCTAAATGTACACTCACACACACACAAACTCCCACAGCTAAATGTACACTCACACACACACATACCCACAGCTAAATGCACATTCACACACTCTCACAGCTAAATGCACACTCACACACACGCACACACTTCCACAGCTAAATGTACACTTACACACACACTCCCACAGCTAAATGCACACACACACACTCCCACAGCTAAATGCACACACACATACACTCCCACAGCTAAATGTACACACACACACTCCCAGAGTTAAATGTACACACACACTCCCACAGGTAAATATAAACACACACACATTCCCATAGCTAAATGTACACACACACTTCCACAGTTAAATGTACACACACACTCCCACAGGTAAATATAAACACACACACATTCCCACAGCTAAATGTACCCTGACACACACACTCCCACAGCTAAATGTACACTGACACACACATTCCCACAGCTACATGTATATACACTCCCACAGCTAAATGTACCCTGACACACACACTCCCACAGCTAAATGTACACACACACACTCCCACAGCTCAATGCACAAACACACACACTCCCACAACTAAATGCACATTCACAGACTCCCACAGCTAAATGCACACACACACACTCCCACAGCTAAATATACACACACACTTGCACAGCTAAATGTACACACATACACACTCCCACAGCTAAATGCACACACACACACTCCCACAGCTAAATGTACACACACTCCCAGAGCTAAATGTACACACACACTTCCACAGCTAAATGTACACACACACTCCCACAGCTAAAAGCACACACACTCCCATAGCTAAATGTACACTCTCACGCGCCCACCCACAGCTAAATATACACTCACACACACACACCGACAGCTAAATGCACATTCACACACTCCCACAGCTAAATGCACACTCACACACACACACTTCCACAGCTAAATGTATACTTACACACACACTCCCACAGCTAAATGTATACTTACACACACACACTCCCACAGCTAAATGCACTCACACACACTCCCACAGCTAAATATACACACTCACACACTCCCACAGCTAAATGTACACACACACTCCCACAGCTAAATGTACACAGACACACACACCCACAGCTAAATGCACACACACACACACACTCCCACAGCTACAAGTACACACACACTCCCACAGCTAAATGTACACTGACACACACACTCCCACAGCTAAAAGTAGACGCACACTCCCACAGCTAAATGTACACTGAAACACACACTCCCACAGCTAAACGTACACACACACTCCAACAGCTAAATATACACTGACACACACACTCCCACAGATAAATGTACACATACACACTCCCACAGCTAAATGTACACACACACACACACTCACACAGCTAAATGTACACTCACACACACACACTTCCACAGCTAAAAGTACACACACACTCCCACAGCTAAATGTACACTGAAACACACACTCCCACAGCTAAACGTACACACAGACTCCAACAGCTAAATGTACACTCACACACACACTCCCACAGCTAAATGTACACACACACGCACACTCCCACTGCTAAATGTACACTCACACACACTCCCACAGCTAACTGTGCAATCACACACACACACTCCCACAGCTAAATGCACACACACTCCCACAGCTAAATGTACACTGAAACACACACTCCCACAGCTAAATGTACAATCACACACACACACACTCGCACAGCTAAATGCACACACAGACTCCCACAGCTAAATGTACACTCACACACACACATACCGACAGCTAAATGCACATTCACACATTCCCACAGCTAAATGCACACTCACACACACACACACACTTCCACAGCTAAATGTACACTTACACACACACTCCCACAGCTAAATGTACACTGAAACACACACTCCCACAGCTAAACATACACACACACTCCAACAGCTAAATGTACACACACCCTCCCACAGCTAAAAGCACACACACACTCCCACATCTAAATGTACACTCACACTCCCACAGCTAAATGTACACACACACACTTCCACAGCTAAATGGACACACACACTCCCACAGATAAATGTACACTGACACACACACTCCCACAGATAAATGTACACACACACACACTCCCACAGCTAAATGTACACACACACTCCCACAGCTAAATGTACACTGACACACACACTCCCACAGCTAAATGTACACACACACACACTCCCACAGCTAAATGTACACACACATCTACACAGCTAAAAGCACACTCACGCATACACTTCCACACCTAAATGTACACACACACACACCCACAGCTAAATTTACACTTACACACAAACTTGCACAGCTAAATGTACACTGACACACACACACTCCCACAGTTAAATGTACACTTACACACACACTTCCACAGCTAAATGTACACACACACACACACTCCCACAGCTAAATGCACACACACACACACTCCCACAGCTAAATGTACACACACACTCCCACAGCTAAATGTACACTGACACACACACTCCCACAGCTAAATGTACACACACACACACTCCCACAGCTAAATGTACACACACATCTACACAGCTAAAAGCACACTCACGCATACACTTCCACACCTAAATGTACACACACACACACCCACAGCTAAATTTACACTTACACACAAACTTGCACAGCTAAATGTACACTGACACACACACACTCCCACAGTTAAATGTACACTTACACACACACTTCCACAGCTAAATGTACACACACACACACTCCCACAGCTAAATGCACACACACACACACTCCCACAGCTAAATGTACACTTACACACACACTTCCACTGCTAAACGTACACTGACACACACACACTCGCACAGTTAAATGTACACTTACACACACACTTCCACAGCTAAATTACACTGACACACACACTCCCACAGCTAAATGTACACACGCACACACACTCCCACAGCTGAATGTACATTCACACACACACTCCCACAGCTAAATGTACACTCACACACACACACTCCCACAGCTAAATGTACACGCACACTCCACAGCTAAATGTACACTGAAACACACACTCCCACAGCGAAATGTACACACACACTCCAACAGCTAAATGTACACTGACACACACATTCCCACAGATAAATGTACACATACACACTCCCACAGCTAAAAGCACACACACACTCCCACATCTAAATGTACACACACACTCCCACAGCTAAATGTACACACACACACTTCCACAGCTAAATGGACACACACTCCCACAGCTAAAAGCACACACACACTCCCACAGCTAAATGGACACACACACACTCCCACAGCTAAATGTACACTCTCATGCACACACCCACAGCTAAATGTACACACACACAGACACTCCCACACCTAAATGTACACACACAACCCCACACTTAAATATACACACACACACTCCCACAGCTAAATGTACACACACACACAGCTAAATGTATACACACACACACACAGCTAAATACACACACTCACACACACACTCCGACAGCTAAATGCACACACATACACACTCCCACAGCTAAATCTACACACACACACACACCCAGCTAAATGTACACTGACACACACTCCCACTGCTAAATGTACACGCGCACACACACTCCCACAGCTAAATGGACACACATGCTCCCACAGCTAAATGTACACACACACACACACTCCCTCAGCTAAATGTACACACAAACCCACTGCAAAATGTATACTCATACACACACTTCCACAGCTAAATGTACACTGAAACATACACTCCCACAGCTAAAGGTACACACACACTCCCACAGCTAGATGTACACTGACACACACACTTCCACAGCTAAATGTACACACACACAACTCAATGTACACACACAGTCACACAGCTAAATGTACACACACACACAGCTAAATGTACACACACACACACTCCCACAGCTAACTGTACACACACACACACACAGCTCAATGTACACACACAGTCACACAGCTAAATGTACACACACATTCCCACAGCTAAATGCACACACACTCCCACAGCTAAATGTACACACACTCTCACACTCCCACAGCTCAATGTACACACACAGTCACACAGCTAAATGTACACACACACACACACACACACCCACAGCTAAATGGACACACACACACTCCCACAGCTAAATGTACACACACACACTCCCACAGCTAAATGTACACTGACACACACACTCCCACAGCTAAATGTACACACATTCACACTCCCACAGCTAAATGTACACTGACACACACACTCCCACAGCTAAATGTACACACACACACACTCCCACAGCTAAATGCACACACACTCTCACAGCTAAATGCACACACACTCCCACAGCTAAATGTACACACACACACACACTCCCACAGCTAAATGCACACACACTCCCACAGCTAAATGTACACACACACACTCTCCCACAGCTAAATGTACACACACACTTCCACAGCTAAATGTACACGGACACACACACTTCCACAGGTAAATGTACACACACACATTCCCACAGCTAAATGCACACACACTCTCACAGCTAAATGCACACACACTCCCACAGCTAAATGTACACACACACACACTCCCACAGCTAAATGCACACACACTCCCACAGCTAAATGTACACACACACACACACTCCCACAGCTAAATGTACACACACACACTCCCACAGCTAAATGTACACTGACACACACACTCCCACAGCAAAATGTACACACACACACTCCCGCAGCTAAATGCACACACACGCACACACTCCCACACCTAAATGTATACGCACACTCCCACAGCTAAATGTACACTGAAACACACACTCCCAGAGTGAAACGTACACACACACTCCAACAGCTAAATGTACACTGACATACACACTCCCACAGATAAATGTACACACAAACCCACTGCTAAATGTATACTCACACACACGCTCCCACAGCTAAGTGTACACTGAAACATACACGCCCACAGCTAAATGTACACTCACACACACACTCCCACAGCTAAATGTACACTCACACACACACCCTCAAACCTAAATGAATACTCACACAGCTAAATGAACACACACACTCCCACAGCTAAATGTACACTGACACACACACTTCCACAGCTAAATGTACACTGACACACACGCTCCCACTGCTAAATGTACACACACACACACTCCCACAGCTAAATGTACACTCACACACACACTCCCACAGCTAAATGTACACTCGCACACACACTCCCACAGCTAAATGTACACGCACACTCCCACAGCTAAATGTACACTGAAACACCCACTCCCACAGCTAAACGTACACACACACTCCAACAGCTAAATATACACTGACACACACACTCCCACAGCTCAATGTACACACACACACACTCACACAGCTAAATGTACACTCACACACACACACTTCCACAGCTAAAAGTACACACACACTCCCACAGCTAAATGTACACTGAAACACACACTCCCACAGCTAAACGTACACACAGACTCCAACAGCTAAATGTACACTGACACACACACTCCCACAGCTAAATGTACACACACACGCACACTCCCACTGCTAAATGTACACTCACACACACTCCCACAGCTAACTGTGCAATCACACACACACACTCCCACAGCTAAATGCACACACACTCCCACAGCTAAATGTACACTGAAACACACACTCCCACAGCTAAATGTACAATCACACACACACACTCGCACAGCTAAATGCACACACAGACTCCCACAGCTAAATGTACACTCACACACACATACATACCCACAGCTAAATGCACATTCACACATTCCCACAGCTAAATGCACACACACACACTTCCACAGCTAAATGTACACTTACACACACACTCCCACAGCTAAATGTACACTGAAACACACACTCCCACAGCTAAACATACACACACACTTCAACAGCTAAATGTACACACACACTCCCACAACTAAATGTACACACACACACACACCCACAGCTAAAGGTACACACACACACCCTCCCACAGCTAAAAGCACACACACACTCCCACATCTAAATGTACACTCACACTCCCACAGCTAAATGTACACACACACACTTCCACAGCTAAATGGACACACACACTCCCACAGATAAATGTACACTGACACACACACTCCCACAGATAAATGTACACACACACACACACTCCCACAGCTAAATGTACACACACACTCCCACAGCTAAATGTACACTGACACACACACTCCCACAGCTAAATGTACACACACACACACTCCCACAGCTAAATGCACACACATGCACACACTCCCACAGCTAAATGTACACACACATCTACACAGTTAAAAGCACACTCACGCATACACTTCCACACCTAAATGTACACACACACACCCCCACAGCTAAATTTACACTTACACACAAACTTGCACAGCTAAATGTACACTGACACACACACACTCCCACAGTTAAATGTACACTTACACACACACTTCCACAGCTAAATGTACACTCACACACAAACGCACACAGCTAAATGTACACACACACACACACACACCCCCACAGCTAAATGTGCACACACACTCCCACAGCTAAATGTACACTCACACACACACTCCCACAGCTAAACGTACACACACACTCCCACAGCTAAATGTACACTGAAACACACACTCCCACAGCTAAACGTACACACACACTCCAACAGCTAAATGTACACACACACACACATACCCACAGCTAAATACACATTCACACACTCCCACAGCTAAATGTACACTCACACACACACAAACTCCCACAGCTAAATGTACACTCACACACACACATACCCACAGCTAAATGCACATTCACACACTCTCACAGCTAAATGCACACTCACACACACGCACACACTTCCACAGCTAAATGTACACTTACACACACACTCCCACAGCTAAATGCACACACACACACTCCCACAGCTAAATGCACACACACATACACTCCCACAGCTAAATGTACACACACACACTCCCAGAGTTAAATGTACACACACACTCCCACAGGTAAATATAAACACACACACATTCCCATAGCTAAATGTACACACACACTTCCACAGTTAAATGTACACACACACTCCCACAGGTAAATATAAACACACACACATTCCCACAGCTAAATGTACCCTGACACACACACTCCCACAGCTAAATGTACACTGACACACACATTCCCACAGCTACATGTATATACACTCCCACAGCTAAATGTACCCTGACACACACACTCCCACAGCTAAATGTACACACACACACTCCCACAGCTCAATGCACAAACACACACACTCCCACAACTAAATGCACATTCACAGACTCCCACAGCTAAATGCACACACACACACTCCCACAGCTAAATATACACACACACTTGCACAGCTAAATGTACACACATACACACTCCCACAGCTAAATGCACACACACACACTCCCACAGCTAAATGTACACACACTCCCAGAGCTAAATGTACACACACACTTCCACAGCTAAATGTACACACACACTCCCACAGCTAAAAGCACACACACTCCCATAGCTAAATGTACACTCTCACGCGCCCACCCACAGCTAAATATACACTCACACACACACACCGACAGCTAAATGCACATTCACACACTCCCACAGCTAAATGCACACTCACACACACACACTTCCACAGCTAAATGTATACTTACACACACACTCCCACAGCTAAATGTATACTTACACACACACACTCCCACAGCTAAATGCACTCACACACACTCCCACAGCTAAATATACACACTCACACACTCCCACAGCTAAATGTACACACACACTCCCACAGCTAAATGTACACAGACACACACACCCACAGCTAAATGCACACACACACACACACTCCCACAGCTACAAGTACACACACACTCCCACAGCTAAATGTACACTGACACACACACTCCCACAGCTAAAAGTAGACGCACACTCCCACAGCTAAATGTACACTGAAACACACACTCCCACAGCTAAACGTACACACACACTCCAACAGCTAAATATACACTGACACACACACTCCCACAGATAAATGTACACATACACACTCCCACAGCTAAATGTACACACACACACACACTCACACAGCTAAATGTACACTCACACACACACACTTCCACAGCTAAAAGTACACACACACTCCCACAGCTAAATGTACACTGAAACACACACTCCCACAGCTAAACGTACACACAGACTCCAACAGCTAAATGTACACTCACACACACACTCCCACAGCTAAATGTACACACACACGCACACTCCCACTGCTAAATGTACACTCACACACACTCCCACAGCTAACTGTGCAATCACACACACACACTCCCACAGCTAAATGCACACACACTCCCACAGCTAAATGTACACTGAAACACACACTCCCACAGCTAAATGTACAATCACACACACACACACTCGCACAGCTAAATGCACACACAGACTCCCACAGCTAAATGTACACTCACACACACACATACCGACAGTTAAATGCACATTCACACATTCCCACAGCTAAATGCACACTCACACACACACACACACTTCCACAGCTAAATGTACACTTACACACACACTCCCACAGCTAAATGTACACTGAAACACACACTCCCACAGCTAAACATACACACACACTCCAACAGCTAAATGTACACACACCCTCCCACAGCTAAAAGCACACACACACTCCCACATCTAAATGTACACTCACACTCCCACAGCTAAATGTACACACACACACTTCCACAGCTAAATGGACACACACACTCCCACAGATAAATGTACACTGACACACACACTCCCACAGATAAATGTACACACACACACACTCCCACAGCTAAATGTACACACACACTCCCACAGCTAAATGTACACTGACACACACACTCCCACAGCTAAATGTACACACACACACACTCCCACAGCTAAATGTACACACACATCTACACAGCTAAAAGCACACTCACGCATACACTTCCACACCTAAATGTACACACACACACACCCACAGCTAAATTTACACTTACACACAAACTTGCACAGCTAAATGTACACTGACACACACACACTCCCACAGTTAAATGTACACTTACACACACACTTCCACAGCTAAATGTACACACACACACACACTCCCACAGCTAAATGCACACACACACACACTCCCACAGCTAAATGTACACACACACTCCCACAGCTAAATGTACACTGACACACACACTCCCACAGCTAAATGTACACACACACACACTCCCACAGCTAAATGTACACACACATCTACACAGCTAAAAGCACACTCACGCATACACTTCCACACCTAAATGTACACACACACACACCCACAGCTAAATTTACACTTACACACAAACTTGCACAGCTAAATGTACACTGACACACACACACTCCCACAGTTAAATGTACACTTACACACACACTTCCACAGCTAAATGTACACACACACACACTCCCACAGCTAAATGCACACACACACACACTCCCACAGCTAAATGTACACTTACACACACACTTCCACTGCTAAACGTACACTGACACACACACACTCGCACAGTTAAATGTACACTTACACACACACTTCCACAGCTAAATTACACTGACACACACACTCCCACAGCTAAATGTACACACGCACACACACTCCCACAGCTGAATGTACATTCACACACACACTCCCACAGCTAAATGTACACTCACACACACACACTCCCACAGCTAAATGTACACGCACACTCCACAGCTAAATGTACACTGAAACACACACTCCCACAGCGAAATGTACACACACACTCCAACAGCTAAATGTACACTGACACACACATTCCCACAGATAAATGTACACATACACACTCCCACAGCTAAAAGCACACACACACTCCCACATCTAAATGTACACACACACTCCCACAGCTAAATGTACACACACACACTTCCACAGCTAAATGGACACACACTCCCACAGCTAAAAGCACACACACACTCCCACAGCTAAATGGACACACACACACTCCCACAGCTAAATGTACACTCTCATGCACACACCCACAGCTAAATGTACACACACACAGACACTCCCACACCTAAATGTACACACACAACCCCACACTTAAATATACACACACACACTCCCACAGCTAAATGTACACACACACACAGCTAAATGTATACACACACACACACAGCTAAATACACACACTCACACACACACTCCGACAGCTAAATGCACACACATACACACTCCCACAGCTAAATCTACACACACACACACACCCAGCTAAATGTACACTGACACACACTCCCACTGCTAAATGTACACGCGCACACACACTCCCACAGCTAAATGGACACACATGCTCCCACAGCTAAATGTACACACACACACACACTCCCTCAGCTAAATGTACACACAAACCCACTGCAAAATGTATACTCATACACACACTTCCACAGCTAAATGTACACTGAAACATACACTCCCACAGCTAAAGGTACACACACACTCCCACAGCTAGATGTACACTGACACACACACTTCCACAGCTAAATGTACACACACACAACTCAATGTACACACACAGTCACACAGCTAAATGTACACACACACACAGCTAAATGTACACACACACACACTCCCACAGCTAACTGTACACACACACACACACAGCTCAATGTACACACACAGTCACACAGCTAAATGTACACACACATTCCCACAGCTAAATGCACACACACTCCCACAGCTAAATGTACACACACTCTCACACTCCCACAGCTCAATGTACACACACAGTCACACAGCTAAATGTACACACACACACACACACACACCCACAGCTAAATGGACACACACACACTCCCACAGCTAAATGTACACACACACACTCCCACAGCTAAATGTACACTGACACACACACTCCCACAGCTAAATGTACACACATTCACACTCCCACAGCTAAATGTACACTGACACACACACTCCCACAGCTAAATGTACACACACACACACTCCCACAGCTAAATGCACACACACTCTCACAGCTAAATGCACACACACTCCCACAGCTAAATGTACACACACACACACACTCCCACAGCTAAATGCACACACACTCCCACAGCTAAATGTACACACACACACTCTCCCACAGCTAAATGTACACACACACTTCCACAGCTAAATGTACACGGACACACACACTTCCACAGGTAAATGTACACACACACATTCCCACAGCTAAATGCACACACACTCTCACAGCTAAATGCACACACACTCCCACAGCTAAATGTACACACACACACACTCCCACAGCTAAATGCACACACACTCCCACAGCTAAATGTACACACACACACACACTCCCACAGCTAAATGTACACACACACACTCCCACAGCTAAATGTACACTGACACACACACTCCCACAGCAAAATGTACACACACACACTCCCGCAGCTAAATGCACACACACGCACACACTCCCACACCTAAATGTATACGCACACTCCCACAGCTAAATGTACACTGAAACACACACTCCCAGAGTGAAACGTACACACACACTCCAACAGCTAAATGTACACTGACATACACACTCCCACAGATAAATGTACACACAAACCCACTGCTAAATGTATACTCACACACACGCTCCCACAGCTAAGTGTACACTGAAACATACACGCCCACAGCTAAATGTACACTCACACACACACTCCCACAGCTAAATGTACACTCACACACACACCCTCAAACCTAAATGAATACTCACACAGCTAAATGAACACACACACTCCCACAGCTAAATGTACACTGACACACACACTTCCACAGCTAAATGTACACTGACACACACGCTCCCACTGCTAAATGTACACACACACACACTCCCACAGCTAAATGTACACTCACACACACACTCCCACAGCTAAATGTACACTCGCACACACACTCCCACAGCTAAATGTACACGCACACTCCCACAGCTAAATGTACACTGAAACACCCACTCCCACAGCTAAACGTACACACACACTCCAACAGCTAAATATACACTGACACACACACTCCCACAGCTCAATGTACACACACACACACTCACACAGCTAAATGTACACTCACACACACACACTTCCACAGCTAAAAGTACACACACACTCCCACAGCTAAATGTACACTGAAACACACACTCCCACAGCTAAACGTACACACAGACTCCAACAGCTAAATGTACACTGACACACACACTCCCACAGCTAAATGTACACACACACGCACACTCCCACTGCTAAATGTACACTCACACACACTCCCACAGCTAACTGTGCAATCACACACACACACTCCCACAGCTAAATGCACACACACTCCCACAGCTAAATGTACACTGAAACACACACTCCCACAGCTAAATGTACAATCACACACACACACTCGCACAGCTAAATGCACACACAGACTCCCACAGCTAAATGTACACTCACACACACATACATACCCACAGCTAAATGCACATTCACACATTCCCACAGCTAAATGCACACACACACACTTCCACAGCTAAATGTACACTTACACACACACTCCCACAGCTAAATGTACACTGAAACACACACTCCCACAGCTAAACATACACACACACTTCAACAGCTAAATGTACACACACACTCCCACAACTAAATGTACACACACACACACACCCACAGCTAAAGGTACACACACACACCCTCCCACAGCTAAAAGCACACACACACTCCCACAGCTAAACATACACACACACTTCAACAGCTAAATGTACACACACACTCCCACAACTAAATGTACACACACACACACACCCACAGCTAAAGGTACACACACACACCCTCCCACAGCTAAAAGCACACACACACTCCCACATCTAAATGTACACTCACACTCCCACAGCTAAATGTACACACACACACTTCCACAGCTAAATGGACACACACACTCCCACAGATAAATGTACACTGACACACACACTCCCACAGATAAATGTACACACACACACACACTCCCACAGCTAAATGTACACACACACTCCCACAGCTAAAGGTACACACACACACCCTCCCACAGCTAAAAGCACACACACACTCCCACATCTAAATGTACACTCACACTCCCACAGCTAAATGTACACACACACACTTCCACAGCTAAATGGACACACACACTCCCACAGATAAATGTACACTGACACACACACTCCCACAGATAAATGTACACTCACACACACACACTCCCACAGCTAAATGTACACGCACACTCCAACAGCTAAATGTACACTGACACACACATTCCCACAGATAAATGTACACATACACACTCCCACAGCTAAAAGCACACACACACTCCCACATCTAAATGTACACACACACTCCCACAGCTAAATGTACACACACACACTTCCACAGCTAAATGGACACACACTCCCACAGCTAAAAGCACACACACACTCCCACAGCTAAATGGACACACACACACTCCCACAGCTAAATGTACACTCTCATGCACACACCCACAGCTAAATGTACACACACACAGACACTCCCACACCTAAATGTACACACACAACCCCACACTTAAATATACACACACACACTCCCACAGCTAAATGTACACACACACACAGCTAAATGTATACACACACACACACACAGCTAAATACACACACTCACACACACTCTCCGACAGCTAAATGCACACACATACACACTCCCACAGCTAAATCTACACACACACACACACCCAGCTAAATGTACACTGACACACACTCCCACAGCTAAATGGACACACATGCTCCCACAGCTAAATGTACACACACACACACACTCCCTCAGCTAAATGTACACACAAACCCACTGCAAAATGTATACTCATACACACACTTCCACAGCTAAATGTACACTGAAACATACACTCCCACAGCTAAAGGTACACACACACTCCCACAGCTAGATGTACACTGACACACACACTTCCACAGCTAAATGTACACACACATAAACACTCCCACAGCGAAATGTACACACACACTTCCACAGCTAAATGTACACTGACACACACACTTCCACAGCTAAAAGTACACACACATACACACTCCCACAGCTAAATGCACACACACGCACACACTCCCACAGCTAAATGTACACTGACACACATACTTCCACAGCTAAATGTACATGCACACACACTCCCACAGCAGAATGTACACACACACACTCCCACAGCTAAATGTACACTCACACACACACACTCCCACAGCTAAATGTGCACACACTCCCACAGCTAAATGTACACTGAAACACACACTCACACAGCTAAACGTACACACACACTCCCAACAGCTAAATATACACTGACACAGACACTCCCACAGATAAATGTACACATACACACTCCCACAGCTAAATGTACACACACACACTCACTCCCACAGCTAAATGTACACACACACTCCCACAGCTAAATGTACACTGACACACACACTCCCACAGATAAATGTACACACACACACACACACTCCCACAGCTAAATGCACATATACGCTCCCACAGCTAAATGTATACTCACACACAAACTCACACAGCTAAATGTACACACACACTCCCACAGCTAAATGTACACTGACACACACACTCCCACAGCTAAATGCACACACACACACTCCCACAGCTAAATGTACACTTACACACACACTTCCACTGCTAAACGTACACTGACACACACACACTGGCACAGTTAAATGTACACGTACACACACACTTCCACAGCTAAATGTACACTGACACACACACTCCCACAGCTAAATGTACACACGCACACACACTCCCACAGCTGAATGTACACTCACACACACACTCCCACAGCTAAATGTACGCTCACACACACACACTCCCACAGCTAAATGTACACGCACACTCCCACAGTTAAATGTACACTGAAACACACACTCCCACAGTGAAACGTACACACACACTCCAACAGCTAAATGTACACTGACACACACACTCCCACAGATAAATGTACACATACACACTCCCACAGCTAAAAGTACACTGAAACACACACTCCCACAGCGAAACGTACACACACACTCCAACAGCTAAATGTACACTGACACACACACTCCCACAGCTAAATGTACACACACACACTCCTACAGCTAAATGTACACACATACGCACACTCCCACAGCTAAATGTACACTCACACACACTCCCACAGCTAAATGTACAATCACACACACACACTCCCACAGCTAAATGCACACACACTCCCACAGCTAAATGTACACTGAAACACAGACTCCCACAGCTAAATGTACACGCACGCACACACTCCCACAGCTAAATGCACACACAGACTCCCACAGCTAAATGTACACTCACACACACACACATACCCACAGCTAAATGCACATTCACACACTCCCACAGCTAAATGCACACTCACACACACACACACTTCCACAGCTAAATGCACACTCACACACACACACACTCCCACAGCTAAATGCACACAGACACTCCCACAGCTAAATGTACACTAAACACACACTCCCACAGCTAAACGTACACCCACACTCCAACACCTAAATGTACACTGACACACACACTCCCACAGCAAAATGTACACACACACACACTTCCACAGCTAAATGTACACTTACACACAAACTCCCAGAGCTAAATGCACACACACACACTCCCACAGCTAAATGCACACACACTCCCACAGCTAAATGTACACACACACACTCCCACAGCTAAATGTATACTGAAACACACACTCCCACAGCTAAATGTACACTCACACACACACAGACTCCCACAGCTAAATGTACACTCACACACACACACATACCCACAGCTAAATGCACATTCACACAATCCCACAGCTAAATGTACACTCACACACACACACACTCCCACAGCTAAATGCACACACACACACACTCCCACAGCTAAATGCACACACACACACACACTCCCACAGCTAAATGTACACACACACACTCCCACAGGTAAATACAAACACACACACACTCCCACAGCTAAATGTACACAAACACACACACACACTCCCACAGCTAAATGTACACTGACACACACATTCCCACAGCTAAATGTACACTGACACACACACTCCCACAGCTAAAAGTACACACACACTGCCACAGCTAAATGCACAAACTCACACACTCCCACAGCAAAATGCATACACACACACTCCCACATCTAAATGTACACACACTCGCAGAGCGAAATGGACACACACACTTCCACAGTTAAATGTACACACACACTCCCACAGCTAAAAGCACACACACACTCCCACAGGTAAGTGCACACACACACACTCCCACAGCGAAATGTACACTCTCACGCACCCACCCACAGCTAAATGTACACACAGACACTCCCACACCTAAATGTACACACACACACTCCCACACCTAAATGTACACTCACACACACACTCCCACAGCTAAATGCACACTCACACACACACACACTTCCACAGCTAAATGTATACTTACACACACACTCCCACAGCTAAATGCACACACACACACTCCCACAGCTAAATGTACACTGAAACACACACTCCCACAGCTAAATATACACACACACACTCCCACAGCTAAATATACACACACACACTCCCACAGCTAAATGTACACACACACTTCCACAGCTAAATGGACACACACACACTCCCACAGCTAAAAGCACACACACACACCCACAGCTAAATGTACACACACACACTCCCACAGCTAAATGCACACACATACACACTCGCACAGCTAAATGTACACACACATTTCCACAGCTAAATGTACACACACACACTCCCACAGCTAAATGCACAAACACACACACTCCCACAGCTAAATACACATTCACACACTCCCACATCTAAATGTACACACCCACACACACACTCCCACAGCTAAATGTACACACACACTCCCACAGCTAAAAGCACACACACACTCCCACAGGTAAGTGCACACACACACACTCCCACAGCGAAATGTACACTCTCATGCACACACCCACAGCTAAATGTACGCACACACAGACACTCCCACACCTAAATGTACACACACACACACCTACACCTAAATGTACACTCACACACACACTCCCACAGCTAAATGCACACTCACACACACACACTTCCACAGCTAAATGCACACTCCCACAGCTAAATGCACACAGACACTCCCACAGCTAAATGTACACTAAACACACACTCCCACAGCTAAACGTACACCCACACTCCCACACCTAAATGTACACTCACACACACACTCCCACAGCTAAATGCACACTCACACACACACACTTCCACAGCTAAATGTATACTTACACACACACTCCCACAGCTAAATGCACCCACACACACTCCCACACCTAAATGTACACACACACTCCCACAGCTAAATGCATACACATACACACTCGCACAGCTAAATGTACACACACATTTCCACAGCTAAATGTACACACACACACTCCCACAGCTAAATGCACAAACACACACACTCCCACAGCTAAATACACATTCACACACTCCCACATCTAAATGTACACACCCACACACACACACACTCCCACATCTAAATGTAAACACGCACTCCCACAGCGAAATGTACACATACACACTCCCACAACTAAAAGCACACACACACTCCCACAGCTAAATGCACAAACACACACACTCCCACAGCTAAATACACATTCACACACTCCCACATCTAAATGTACACACCCACACACACACACACTCCCACATCTAAATGTAAACACGCACTCCCACAGCGAAATGTACACATACACTCCCACAGCTAAAAGCACACACACACTCCCACAGCTAAATGGACACACACACACTCCCACAGCTAAATGTACACTCTCATGCACACACCCACAGCTAAATGTACGCACACACAGACACACCAACACCTAAATGTACACACACACACTCCCACAGCTAAATGCACACACACTCCCACAGCTAAATGTACACTCACACACACACTCCCACAGCTAAATGTACACTCACACACACACCTAAATACACACACTCACACGCACACTCCCACAGCTACATGCACACACACACACTCCCACAGCTAAATGTATACACACACAGCTAAATGTACACTGAAACATACACTCCCACAGCTAAAAGTACACACACACTCCCACAGCTAAATGTACACACACACTCTCACAGCTAAATGTACACACACACACTCCCACAGCTAAATGCACACACACACTTCCACAGCTAAATGTATACACACTCCCACAGCTAACTGTACACTGACACACACACTCCCACAGCTAAATGCACATGCACACTCCCACAGCTAAATGTACACACACACATACCCACAGCTAAATGTATACACACTCCCACAGCTAACTGTACACTGACACACACACTCCCACAGCTAAATGTACACACACACTTCCACAGCTAAATGTACACACACACTCCCACAGCTAAATGTACACACACACACACTCCCACAGGTAAATGTACACACACACACACATACCCACAGCTAAATGTATACACACTCCCACAGCTAAATGTACACTGACACACACACTCCCACAGCTAAATGTACACACACACTTCCACAGCTAAATGTACACACACACGCACACTCCCACAGCTAAATGTACACACACACACCCACAGCTAAATGTACACACAAACTTCCACAGCCAAATATACACACACACACCCTCCCACAGCTAAATGTACACACAAACTTCCACAGCTAAATGTATACACACACACATTCCCACAGCTAAATGCACATTCACACCCACCCACAGCTAAATGCACATACACACACTGACACAGCTAAATGTTAAAACACATTCCCACAGCTAAATGTAGACACACACACACACTTCCACAGCTAAAGGTACACACACACACACTCCCACAGCTAACTGTACACACACACTCCCACAGCTAAATGTACACACACACACCCACAGCTAAATGTACACACAAACCTCCACAGCCAAATATACACACACACACCCTCCCACAGCTAAATGTACACACAAACTTCCACAGCTAAATGTATACACACACACACTCCCACAGCTAAATGCACATTCACACCCACCCACAGCTAAATGCACATACACACACTGACACAGCTAAATGTAAACACACATTCCCACAGCTAAATGTACACACAAACTTCCACAGCTAAATGTATACACACACACACTCCCACAGCTAAATGCACATTCACACCCACCCACAGCTAAATGCACATACACACACTGACACAGCTAAATGTAAACACACATTCCCACAGCTAAATGTAGACACACACACACACTTCCACAGCTAAAGGTACACACACACACACTCCCACAGCTAACTGTACACACACACTCCCACTGCTAAATATACACACACACACCCACAGCTAAATGTACACACAAACTTCCACAGCCAAATATACACACACACACACACTCCCACAGCTAAATGTACACACAAACTTCCACAGCTAAATGTATACACACACACACTCCCACAGCTAAATGTACACACAAACTTCCACAGCTAAATGTATACACACACACACTCCCACAGCTAAATGCACATTCACACCCACCCACAGCTAAATGCACATACACACACTGACACAGCTAAATGTAAACGCACATTCCCACAGCGAAATGTAGACACACACACCCACACTTCCACAGCTAAAGGTACACACACACACTCCCACAGCTAAATGCACACACACACTTCCACAGCTAAATGTACACACACACTCCCACAGCTAAAAGCACACACACACACTCCCACAGCTAAATGTACACTCTCACGCACACACCCACAGCTAACTGTATGCACACATAGACACTCCCACATCTAAATGTACACACACACACTCCCACACCTAAATATACACACACGCGCACACTCCCACAGCTAAATGTACACACACACACTTCCACAGCTAAATGTACACACACACACCCACAGCTAAATGTATGCACACATAGACACTCCCACATCTAAATGTACACACACACACTCCCACACCTAAATATACACACACGCGCACACTCCCACAGCTAAATGTACACACACACACTTCCACAGCTAAATGTACACACACACTCCCACAGCTAAAAGCACACACACACTCCCACAGCTAAATGTACACACACACACTCCCACAACTAAATGTATACTCTCATGCGCACACCCACAGCTAAATGTACGCACACACAGACACACCCACACCTAAATGTACACACACACTCCCACACTTAAATGTACACACACACACACTCCCACAGCTAAATGCACAAACACACACCCACAGCTAAATGTACACACACACACAGCTAAATGTACACACACTCCCACAGCTAAATGTACACTCACACACACAGCTAAATACACACACTCACATGCACACTCCCACAGCTAAATGCACACACACACACTCCCACAGCTAAATGTACACACACACAGCTAAATGTACACTGACACACACTCCCACAGCTAAATGTACATGCGCACACACTCCCACAGCTAAATGTACACTCACGCTCCCACAGGTAAATGTACACTCCCACACACACACTTCCACAGCTAAATGTACACTGAAACATACATTCCCACAGCTAAAGGTACACACACTCCCACAGCTAAATGTATACACACACACACACACTCCCACAGCTAACTGTACACACACACTCCCACAGCTAAATATACACACACACACCCACAGCTAAATGTACACACAAACTTCCACAGCCAAATATACACACACACACACTCCCACAGCTAAATGTACACACAAACTTCCACAGCTAAATGTATACACACACACACTCCCACAGCTAAATGCACATTCACACCCACCCACAGCTAAATGCACATACACACACTGACACAGCTAAATGTAAACACACATTCCCACAGCGAAATGTAGACACACACACACACACTTCCACAGCTAAAGGTACACACACACACACTCCCACAGCTAAAAGCACACACACACTCCCACAGCTAAATGTACACACACACGCTCCCACAGCTAAATGTACACTCTCACGCACACTCCCACAGCTAAAAGCACACACACACTCCCACAGCTAAATGTACACACACACACACTCCCACAGCTAAATGTACACTCTCACGCACACTCCCACAGCTAAATGTACACACACACTTCCACAGCTAAATGTACACACACACTCCCACAGCTAAAAGCACACACACACTCCCACAGCTAAATGTACACACACACACTCCCACAACTAAATGTACACTCTCATGCACACACCCACAGCTAAATGTACGCACACACAGACACGCCCACACCTAAATGTACACACACACTCCCACACTTAAATGTACACACACACACACTCCCACAGCTAAATGCACAAACACACACCCACAGCTAAATGTACACACACACAGCTAAATGTACACACACACACACTCCCACAGCTAAATGTACACTCTCACGCACACTCCCACAGCTAAATGTACACACACACTTCCACAGCTAAATGTACACACACACTCCCACAGCTAAAAGCACACACACACTCCCACAGCTAAATGTACACACACACACTCCCACAACTAAATGTACACTCTCATGCACACACCCACAGCTAAATGTACGCACACACAGACACGCCCACACCTAAATGTACACACACACTCCCACACTTAAATGCACACACACACAAACTCCCACAGCTAAATGTACATTGAAACACACTCCCACAGCTAAATGTAACACACGCTCCCACAGCTAAATGTACATGCGCACACACTCCCACAGCTAAATGTACACTCACGCTCCCACAGGTAAATGTACACTCCCACACACACACACTCCCACAGCTAAATGTACACACACACACACTCCCACAGCTAAATGCACACACACACACTCCCACAGCTAAATGTACACACACACACACTCCCACAGGTAAATATACACACACACACTCCCACAGCTAAATGTACACACACTTCCACAGCTAAATGTACACACACACACTCCCACAGCTAAATGCACATTCACACACTCCCACAGCTAAATGTACACACACACACACTCCCACAGGTAAATATACACACACACACTCCCACAGCTAAATGTACACACACTTCCACAGCTAAATGTACACACACACACTCCCACAGCTAAATGCACATTCTCACACTCCCACAGCTAAATGCACACACACACACACTCCCACAGCTAAATGTACACACACACTCCCACAGCTAAATGCACACACACACACACCCACAGCTAAATGTACACACACACTCCCACAGCTAAATATACACACACACACACTCCCACTGCTATATGTACACTCTCACACACACACTCCCACATCTAAATGTACATACACACGCACACTCCCACTGCTATATGTACACTCACACACACACATCTAAATGCACACACACACTCCCACAGCTAAATGCACACTCACACACACTTCCACAGCTAAAGGTACACTCACACACACACTTCCACAGCTAAATGAACACTCACACACCCTCACAGCTCAGTATACACACACACACACCCAGAGCTAAATGTATGCACACACCCACACAGCTAAATGTACAAATACACTCCCACAGCTAAATGTACACTCACACTCCCACAGGTAAATATACGCACACACACTCCCACAGCTAAATGTACACACACTTCCACAGCTAAATGTACACACACACACTCCCACAGCTAAATACACGCACACACACAAACATTCCCACAACCTAATGTATACACACTCCCACAGCTCACTGTACACTGACACACACCCTCCCACAGCTAAATGCACATTCACACACTCCCACAGCTAAATGCACACACACACTCCCACAGCTAAATGCACACACACACACACTCCCACAGCTAAATGTACACACACACACTCCCACAGCTAAATATACACACACACACTCCCACAGCTAAATGCACGCACACACACAAACATTCCCACAACATAATGTATACACACTCCCACAGTTAACTGTACACTGACACACACACTCCCACAGCTAAATGCACATTCACACACTCCCACAGCTAATTGCACACACTACACACACTCCCAAGCTAAATGCACACACACACACTCCCACAGCTAAATGTACACACACACTCCCACAGCTAAATGCACACACACACACACACACTCCCACAGCTAAATGTACACACACACTCCCACAGCTAAATATATACACACACACACTCCCACTGCTATATGTACACTCACACACACACACACCCACAGCTAAATGTACGCACACAGACACTCCCACACCTAAATGTACACACACACACTCCCACATCTAAATGTACATACACACGCACACTCCCACTGCTATATGTACACTTACACACACACAGCTAAATGCACATTCACACACTCCCACAGCTAAATGCACACTCACACACACTTCCACAGCTAAATGAACACTCACACACCCTCACAGCTAAGTATACACACACACACACCCAGAGCTAAATGTATGCACACACCCACACAGCTAAATGTATAAATACACTCCCACAGCTAAATGTACACTCACACATGCACCCTCACAGCTAAAGGTACACTCACACACACACTCCCACAGCTAAATGCACACTCACACACCCTCACAGCTAAATGTACACACACACGCCCACAGCTAAATGTACGCACACAACCACACAGCTCTATGCAGACTCCCACACTCCCACCGCTAAAAGCACACACACACACTCCCACAGCTAAATGCACACTCACACACCCTCACAGCTAAATGTGCACACACACCCCACAGCTAAATGTACACTCACACACACACCCTCACAGCTAAATGCAGACTCCCACACTCCCACAGCTAAATGTACACTCACACATGCACCCTCACAGCTAAATGTACACTCACACACACGCTGCCACAGCTGAATGCACACACACACCCTCACAGCTCTATGTACACACACACCCTCACAGCTAAATGCAGAATCCCACACTCCCACAGCTAAATTTACACACACACATGCACCCTCACAGCTAAATGTACACACACACACACCCTCACAGCTAAATGTACACACACACACACCCTCACAGCTAAATGCACGCTCTCACATGCACCCTCATAGCTAAATGCACGCACACACACACACTCCCACAGCTAAATGCACACTCACACACACACACCACAGCTAAATGTACACACACACATGCACCCTCACAGTTAAATGCACACACACACACACACTCCCACAGCTAAATGTACACACACACATGCACCCTCAAAGCTCAATGCAGACTCACACTCCCACAGCTAAATGCACACTCACACACACACACTCCCACAGCTAATTGTACACACACACACGCACCCTCACAGCTAAACGTACACACACACCTCACAGCTAAATGTACACACACTCTCCCACAGCTATATGTACACACACACCCACAGCTCAATGTACACACACACCCTCACAGCTAAATGCAGACTCTCACACTCCCACAGCTAAATGCACACTCACACACACACTCCCACAGCTAAATGTACACAGACATACCCTCACAGCCAAATGTACACACACACATACTCCGAAAGCTAAATGTACACTGACACACCCTCACAGCTAAATGTACACACACACACACTCCCACAGCTAAATGCACACTCACACACACACACACACTCCCACAGCTAAATGCACACACACACACTCCCACAGCTAAAAGCACACACACACTCCCACAGCTAAATGTACACACACACACACTCCCACAGCTAAATGTACACTCTCACGCACACTCCCACAGCTAAATGTACACACACACTTCCACAGCTAAATGTACACACACACTCCCACAGCTAAAAGCACACACACACTCCCACAGCTAAATGTACACACACACACTCCCACAACTAAATGTATACTCTCATGCGCACACCCACAGCTAAATGTACGCACACACAGACACGCCCACACCTAAATGTACACACACACTCCCACACTTAAATGTACACACACACACACTCCCACAGCTAAATGCACAAACACACACCCACAGCTAAATGTACACACACACACAGCTAAATGTACACACACTCCCACAGCTAAATGTATACTCACACACACAGCTGAATACACACACTCACATGCACACTCCCACAGCTAAATGCACACACACACAAACTCCTACAGCTAAATGTACACACACACACAGCTAAATGTACACTGACACACACTCCCACAGCTAAATGTAACACACGCTCCCACAGCTAAATGTACATGCGCACACACTCCCACAGCTAAATGTACACTCACGCTCCCACAGGTAAATGTACACTCCCACACACACACACTCCCACAGCTAAATGTACACACACACACACTCCCACAGCTAAATGTACACACACACATTCCCACAGCTAAATGTACACACACACACACTCCCACAGGTAAATATACACACACACACTCCCACAGCTAAATGTACACACACTTCCACAGCTAAATGTACACACACACACTCCCACAGCTAAATGCACATTCACACACTCCCACAGCTAAATGTACACACACACACACTCCCACAGGTAAATATACACACACACACTCCCACAGCTAAATGTACACACACTTCCACAGCTAAATGTACACTCACACACACACACTCCCACAGCTAATTGTACACACACACACTCCCACAGCTAAATGTACACACACACATGCACCCTCACAGCTAAACGTACACACACACCTCACAGCTAAATGTACACACACTCTCCCACAGCTATATGTACACACACACCCACAGCTCAATGTACACACACACCCTCACAGCTAAATGCAGACTCTCACACTCCCACAGCTAAATGCACACTCACACACACACTCCCACAGCTAAATGTACACAGACATATCCTCACAGCCAAATGTACACACACACATACTCCGAAAGCTAAATGTACACTGACACACCCTCACAGCTAAATGTACACACACACACACTCCCACAGCTAAATGCACACTCACACACACACACACACTCCCACAGCTAAATGCACACACACACACTCCCACAGCTAAATGCACATTCTCACACTCCCACAGCTAAATGCACACACACACACACTCCCACAGCTAAATGTTCACACACACTCCCACAGCTAAATGCACACACACACACACCCACAGCTAAATGTACACACACACTCCCACAGCTAAATATACACACACACACTCCCACTGCTATATGTACACTCACACACACACACTCCCACATCTAAATGTACATACACACGCACACTCCCACTGCTATATGTACACTCACACACACACATCTAAATGCACACACACACTCCCACAGCTAAATGCACACTCACACACACTTCCACAGCTAAAGGTACACTCACACACACACTTCCACAGCTAAATGAACACTCACACACCCTCACAGCTCAGTATACACACACACACACCCAGAGCTAAATGTATGCACACACCCACACAGCTAAATGTACAAATACACTCCCACAGCTAAATGTACACTCACACTCCCACAGGTAAATATACGCATACACACTCCCACAGCTAAATGTACACACACTTCCACAGCTAAATGTACACACACACACTCCCACAACTAAATGCACGCACACACACAAACATTCCCACAACCTAATGTATACACACTCCCACAGCTCACTGTACACTGACACACACCCTCCCACAGCTAAATGCACATTCACACACTCCCACAGCTAAATGCACACACACACTCCCACAGCTAAATGCACACACACACACACTCCCACAGCTAAATGTACACACACACACTCCCACAGCTAAATGCACGCACACACACAAACATTCCCACAACATAATGTATACACACTCCCACAGCTAACTGTACACTGACACACACACTCCCACAGCTAAATGCACATTCACACACTCCCACAGCTAATTGCACACACTACACACACTCCCAAGCTAAATGCACACACACACACTCCCACAGCTAAATGTACACACACACTCCCACAGCTAAATGCACACACACACTCCCACAGCTAAATGTACACACACACTCCCACAGCTAAATATATACACACACACACTCCCACTGCTATATGTACACTCACACACACACACACCCACAGCTAAATGTACGCACACAGACACTCCCACACCTAAATGTACACACACACACTCCCACATCTAAATGTACATACACACGCACACTCCCACTGCTATATGTACACTTACACACACACAGCTAAATGCACATTCACACACTCCCACAGCTAAATGCACACTCACACACACTTCCACAGCTAAATGAACACTCACACACCCTCACAGCTAAGTATACACACACACACACCCAGAGCTAAATGTATGCACACACCCACACAGCTAAATGTATAAATACACTCCCACAGCTAAATGTACACTCACACATGCACCCTCACAGCTAAAGGTACACTCACACACACACTCCCACAGCTAAATGCACACTCACACACCCTCACAGCTAAATGTACACACACACGCCCACAGCTAAATGTACGCACACAACCACACAGCTCTATGCAGACTCCCACACTCCCACCGCTAAAAGCACACACACACACACTCCCACAGCTAAATGCACACTCACACACCCTCACAGCTAAATGTGCACACACACCCCACAGCTAAATGTACACTCACACACACACCCTCACAGCTAAATGCAGACTCCCACACTCCCACAGCTAAATGTACACTCACACATGCACCCTCACAGCTAAATGTACACTCACACACACGCTGCCACAGCTGAATGCACACACACACCCTCACAGCTCTATGTACACACACACCCTCACAGCTAAATGCAGAATCCCACACTCCCACAGCTAAATTTACACTCACACATGCACCCACACAGCTAAATATACGCTCACACACACACACTCCCACAGCTATAATGTACACACACACATGCACCCTCACAGCTAAATGTACACACACACACACCCTCACAGCTAAATGCACGCTCTCACATGCACCCTCATAGCTAAATGCACGCACACACACACACTCCCACAGCTAAATGCACACTCACACACACACACACCACAGCTAAATGTACACACACACATGCACCCTCACAGTTAAATGCACACACACACACACTCCCACAGCTAAATGTACACACACACATGCACCCTCAAAGCTCAATGCAGACTCACACTCCCACAGCTAAATGCACACTCACACACACACACTCCCACAGCTAATTGTACACACACACACTCCCACAGCTAAATGTACACACACACATGCACCCTCACAGCTAAACGTACACACACACCTCACAGCTAAATGTACACACACTCTCCCACAGCTATATGTACACACACACCCACAGCTCAATGTACACACACACCCTCACAGCTAAATGCAGACTCTCACACTCCCACAGCTAAATGCACACTCACACACACACTCCCACAGCTAAATGTACACAGACATATCCTCACAGCCAAATGTACACACACACATACTCCGAAAGCTAAATGTACACTGACACACCCTCACAGCTAAATGTACACACACACACACTCCCACAGCTAAATGCACACTCACACACACACACACACTCCCACAGCTAAATGCACACACACACACCCACAGCTAAATGCACACTCACACACCTTCACAGCTAAATGCACACACACACACTCCCACAGCTAAATTCACACTCACACAAACACCCTTACAGCTAAATGTACACTCACACACAGTCCCACAACTAAATGCACACTCTCACATGCACCCTCACAGCTAAATGCACACTCTCACATGCACCCTCACAGCTAAATGTATGCACACACACACTCCCCCAGCTAAATGCAGGCACACACATACGCACCCCACAGCTAAATACACACACTCCCCCATACTTAAATGCACATTCGTACACACAGCCCCACACTTTAGATTAAATTAGATTACATTCACACACACGCTCCTATAGTTAAATGCACACACACACAGCCCCACAGTTAAATACACACACACACAGCCCACAGCTAAATGCACACACACACACACTCCCACAGCTAAATACACACACACACCCTCACAGCTAAATGCACACTCACACACACTCATACAGCTAAATGTACACTAACACACCCTCACAGCTAAATGCACACTCACACACACTTCCACAGCTAAGTGAACACTCACACACCCAGAGCTAAATGTATGCACACACCCACACAGCTAAATGTACAAATACACTCCCACAGCTAAATGTACACTCACACATGCATCCTCACAGCTAAAGGTACACTCACACACACACTCCCACAGCTAAATGCACACTCACACACCCTCACAGCTAAATGTACACACACACGCCCACAGCTAAATGTACGCACTCAACCACACAGCACATGCACCCTCACAGCTAAATGTACACTCACACACACGCTGCCACAGCTGAATGCACACACACACCCTCACAGCTAAATGCACACTCACACACACTCATACAGCTAAATGTACACTAACACACCCTCACAGCTAAATGCACACTCACACACACTTCCACAGCTAAGTGAACACTCACACACCCTCACAGCTAAGTATACACACACACACCCAGAGCTAAATGTATGCACACACCCACACAGCTAAATGTACAAATACACTCCCACAGCTAAATGTACACTCACACATGCATCCTCACAGCTAAAGGTACACTCACACACACACTCCCACAGCTAAATGCACACTCACACACCCTCACAGCTAAATGTACACACACACGCCCACAGCTAAATGTACGCACTCAACCACACAGCACATGCACCCTCACAGCTAAATGTACACACACACCCTCACAGCTAAATGTACACACACCCACCCACAGCTAAATGTGCGCACACACCCACACAGCTCTATGTACACACACACCCTCACAGCTAAATGCAGAATCACACACTCCCACAGCTAAATTTACACTCACACATGCACCCTCACAGCTAAATATACGCTCACACACACACACTCCCACAGCTATAATGTACACACACACATGCACCCTCACAGCTAAATGTACACACACACATACCCTCACAGCTAAATGCACACTCTTACATGCACCTCATAGCTAAATGCACACTCTCACATGCACCCTCATAGCTAAATGCACACTCACGCACACACTCCCACAGCTAAATGTATACAGACATACCCTCACAGCCAAATGTACACACACACTGCACCCTCACAGCTAAATGCACACTCACACACACACTCCCATAGCTAAATGTACACACACACATGCACCCTCACAGCTAAATGTACACACACACGTGTTCCCACAGCTAAATGTACACACACACACCCTCACAGCTAAATGGACACTCTCACATGCACCCTCTCAGCTAAAAGCACGCTCTCACATGCACCCTCATAGCTAAATGCACGCACACATACACACTCCCACAGCTAAATGCACACTCACACACACACACACCACAGCTAAATGTACACACACACATGCACCCTCACAGTTAAATGCACACTCACACACACACTCCCACAGCTAAATGTACACACACACATGCACCCTCAAAGCTCAATGCAGACTCACACTCCCACAGCTAAATGCACACTCACACACACACACTCCCACAGCTAATTGTACACACACACACTCCCACAGCTAAATGTATACACACACATGCACCCTCACAGCTAAACATACACACACACCTCACAGCTAAATGTACACACACTCTCCCACAGCTATATGTACACACACACCCACAGCTAAATGTACACACACACCCACACAGCTCAATGTACACACACACCCTTTCAGCTAAATGCAGACTCTCACACTCCCACAGCTAAATGTACACAGACATACCCTCACAGCCAAATGTACACACACACATACTCCGAAAGCAAAATGTACACTGACACACCCTCACAGCTAAATGTACACACACACACACTCCCACAGCTAAATGCACACTCACACACACACACACACTCCCACAGCTAAATGCACACACACATACTCCCACAGCTAAATGCACACTCACACACCCTCACAGCTAAATGCACACACACACACTCCCACAGCTAAATTCACACTCACACACACACCCTTACAGCTAAATGTACACTCACACACACACAGTCCCACAGCTAAATGGACACTCTCACATGCACCCTCACAGCTAAATGCACACTCTCACATGCACCCTCACAGCTAAATGCATGCACACACACACTCCCCCAGCTAAATGCAGGCACACACACACGCACCCCACAGCTAAATACACACACTCCCCCATACTTAAATGCACATTCGTACACACAGCCCCACACTTTAGATTAAATTAGATTACATTCACACACACGCTCCTATAGTTAAATGCACACACACACAGCCCCACAGTTAAATACACACACACACACAGCCCACAGCTAAATGCACACACACACACTCCCACAGCTAAATACACACACACACCCTCACAGCTAAATGCACACTCACACACCCTCACAGCTAAATGCACACTCACACACACTCACACAGCTAAATGTACACTAACACACCCTCACAGCTAAATGCACACTCACACACACACTCCCACAGCTAAATGTACACACACACACATGCACCCTCACAGCTAAATGTACACTCACACAAACACACTTCCACAGCTAATTGTACACACACACATGTACCCTCACAGCTAAATGTACACACACTCACTCCCACAGCTAAATGTACACACACACACTCCCATAGCTAAATGTACACTGGCACACACACACTGCCACAGCGAAATGTACACTCACACATGCACCCTCACAGCTAAATGTACACTCACACATGCACACTGCCAGAGCTAAATGTACACACACACTCCCACAGCTAAATGTACACACACACACTCCCACAGCTAAATGTACACTGACACACACACTCCCACAGCTAAATGTACACTCACACATGCATCCTCACAGCTAAATGTACACTCACACACATACTCCCACAGCTGAATGCACACTCACACACCCTCACAGCTAAATGTACACACTCATTCCCACAGCTAAATGTACATACACAACCTCACAGCTAAATGTACACTCACACACACACTCCCACAGTTATATGCCCACTCTCACATGCACTCTTACAGCTAAATGCACGCACACACTCACTCCCACAGCTAAATGAACACTCACAGCTAAATGCACACACACACTGCCACAGCTAAATGCACACTCACACACCATTATAGCTAAATGTACACACATACCCACAGCTAAATGTACACACACACCCTCACAGCTAAATGTACACAGACACCCTCACACATTAAGGCAGAATCTCACACTCGCACAGCTAAATGTACACACACACACACTCCCACTGCTAAATGCACACTCACACATCCTCACAGCCAAATGTACACACATACCCACAGCTAAATGTACACACGCACCCTCACAGCTAAACGCACACACACACACTCCCACAGCTAAATGCACAGACACACTGCCACAGTTAAGTGCACACACACACTCCCACATCTAAATGCACACTCATACACACACTCCCACATCTAAATGCATACTCACACACACACTCCAACAGCTAAATGCACACACATACTCATGCACACTCACACACCCTCACAGCTAAATGTACACACACACCCCACAGCTAAATGCACACACTCCCCCATACATAAATGCACATTCGTACACACAGCCCCACTGTTTAGATTAGATTAGATTAGATTACATTCACACACATGCTCCTATATTTAAATGCACACACACACACTCACACAGCTAAATGCACACTCATACACCCTCACAGCTAAATGTACACACACACACCCATAGCTGAATGTACACACACACACCCTCACAGTTAAATTTACACACACACACCCACAGCTAAATGTACACACACACCCTCACAGCTAAATGTACACCCACCCACCCACAGCTAAATGTACACACACACACCCTTACAGCTAAATGCACACTCTCACATGCACCCTCACAGCTAAATGTACACACTCATTCCCACAGCTAAATGTACATACACAACCTCACAGCTAAATGTACACTCACACACACACTCCCACAGTTATATGCCCACTCTCACATGCACTCTTACAGCTAAATGCACGCACACACTCACTCCCATAGCTAAATGCACACACACACACACCCCACAGCTAAATACATATACACCCCCATACTTAAATACACATTCATACACACAGCCCCACAGTTTAGATTAGATTAGATTACATTCACGCTCCTATAGTTAAATGTGCACACACACACACACACAGCCCCACAGTTAAATACACACACGTGCAGCCCACAGCTAAATGCACACACACTCCCACAGCTAAATGCAGGCTCTCACACACAGCTAAATGCACACTCACACACCCTCACAGCTAAATGTACACACACACACTGCCACAGCTAAATGCACACTCATACACCCTCACAGCTAATTGTACACACACACACACACACACACCCACAGCTTATTGTACACACATACACCCCCACAGCTAAATGCACACTCACACACCCTCACAGCTAAATGCGCACACAATCCAACAGCTAAATGCACACTCACACACCCTCACAGCGAACTGCACACACACACTCCCTCAGCTAAATTCACACTCTCACTAGCACCCTCACAGCTAAATACACACACACTCCCACAGCTAAATGCACACTCACACACACACCCCACAGCTAAATACATTCACTCCCCCATACTTAAATGCACATTCGTACACACAGCCCCACAGTTTAGATTACATTCACCCACACGCTCCTATAGTTAAATGCACACACACAGCCCCACAGTTAAATACACACACACAGCCCACAGCTAAATGCACACACACACACACTCCCACAGCTAAATGAACACTCACAGCTAAATGCACACACACACTGCCACAGCTAAATGCACACTCACACACCATTATAGCTAAATGTACACACATACCCACAGCTAAATGTACACACACACCCTCACAGCTAAATGTACACAGACACCCTCAAACATTAAGGCAGAATCTCACACTCGCACAGCTAAATGTACACACACACACACTCCCACTGCTAAATGCACACTCACACATCCTCACAGCCAAATGTACACACATACCCACAGCTAAATGTACACACGCACCCTCACAGCTAAACGCACACACACACTCCCACAGCTAAATGCACAGACACACTGCCACAGTTAAGTGCACACACACACTCCCACATCTAAATGCACACTCATACACACACTCCCACATCTAAATGCATACTCACACACACACTCCAACAGCTAAATGCACACACATACTCATGCACACTCACACACCCTCACAGCTAAATGTACACACACACCCCACAGCTAAATGCACACACTCCCCCATACATAAATGCACATTCGTACACACAGCCCCACTGTTTAGATTAGATTAGATTAGATTACATTCACACACATGCTCCTATATTTAAATGCACACACACACACTCACACAGCTAAATGCACACTCATACACCCTCACAGCTAAATGTACACACACACACCCATAGCTGAATGTACACACACACACCCTCACAGTTAAATTTACACACACACACCCACAGCTAAATGTACACACACACCCTCACAGCTAAATGTACACCCACCCACCCACAGCTAAATGTACACACACACACCCTTACAGCTAAATGCACACTCTCACATGCACCCTCACAGCTAAATGTACACACACACCCTCACAGCTAAATGCACACTCACACACACACACTCCCACAGCTAAATGCACACACTCCCCCATACATAAATGCACATTCGTACACACAGCCCCATAGTTTAGATTAGATTAGATTACATTCACACACACGCTCCTATATTTAAATGCACACCCACACAGCCCCACAGTTAAATACACACACACAACACACAGCCCACAGCTAAATGCACACACACTCCCCACAGCTAAATGCAGGCTCTCACACTCACAAAGCTAAATGCACACGCACACACCCACAGCTAAATGTACACACACACACACCCTCACAGCTAAATGCACACTCACACACCCCCACAGCTAAATGTACACACCCACCCCCACAGCTAAATGTACACACAAACATTCCCACAGCTAAATTCACACTCTCACATGCACACTCACAGCTAAATGCACACTCACACACACACTCTCCCACAGCTAAATTCACACACTCACACGCACCCTCACAGCTAAATACACACACACTCCCACAACTAAATGCACACTCTCACATGCACCCTTACAGCTAAATTCACACTCACACACACACACTCCCACAGCTAAATACACACACTCCCCAATACTTAAATGCACATTCGTACACACAGCCCCACAGTTTAGATTAGATTACATTCACACACACGCTCCTATAGTTAAATGCACACACACACACAGCCCCACACTTAATTACATACAGACACTCCCACAGCTAAATGCACACACACACTCTGCCACAGCTAAATGCAGACTCTCACACTCACACAGCTAAATGCACACACACATACACACTCCCACAGCAAATGCACACTCACACACCCTCACAGCCAAATGTACACATACACACCCACAGCTAAATGTACACACACCCTCACAGCTAAATGCACACACACACACACCCACAGCAAATGCACACTCACACACCCTCACAGCCACATGTACACATAGACACCCACAGCTAAATGTACACACACACCCTCACAGCTAAATGCACACTCACATTCCCTCACAGCTAAATGCACACACACACACCCACAGCTAAATGCACACACACACACCCTCACAGCTAAATGCACACTCACACCCACACACTCACACAGCTAAATGCACACTCACGTACCCTCACAGCTAAATGCACACACACATACTCCCACACCTAAATACACACTCACACACCCTCTTAGCTAAATACACACACACACTCCCATAGCTAAATGCACACTCACACACCCTCACAGCTAAATGCACACTCACACACATTCCCACAGCTAAATTCACACTCTCACATGCACCCTCACTGCTAAATGCACACTCTCACACACATTCCCACAGCTAAATTCACACTCTCACATGCACCCTCACAGCTAAATACGCACACACTCCCACAGCTAAATGCACACTCTCACATGCACCCTTACAGCTAAATTCACACTCTCACATGCACCCTCACAGCTAAATTCACACTCTCACATGTACCCTCTCAGCTAAATGCACACTCACACACATATACACACACACAGCTAAATGCACACTCTAACATGGACTCTCACAGCTAAATGCACTTTCACACACACGCACTCCCACAGCTAAATGCACAATCACACACCCTCACAGCTAAATCTACACACACACACACCCACAGCTAAATGTACACACACACCCTCACAGCTAAATGTACACACACACACACCCACTGCTAAATGTACACTCACACACCCCCACAGCTAAATGCATACTCACACACACATACACTCCCATGGCTAAATGCACACACACATTCCCACGGCTAAATGCACACTCACACACCCTCACAGCTAAATGCACACACACACTCCCACAGCTAAATGCACACTCACGCACCCTCACAGCTAAATGCACACACACACTCCCACAGCTAAATGCACACTCACACACCCTCACAGCTAAATGCACACACACACTCCCACAGCTAAATGCACACTCACGCACCCTCACAGCTAAATACACACATACACAGCCCCACAGTTAAATGCACTCTCACACACACATACACACACAGCCCACAGCTAAATGCACACACACATACATTCTCCCTCAGCTAAATGCAGACTCTCACACTCACACAGCTAAATGCACACACACATACACACTCCCACAGCTAAATGCACACTCAAATGCCCACACAGCTAAATGTACACACACACACCAACAGCTAAATGTACACACACACCCTCACAGCTAAATGCACACTCACACACCCTCACAGCTAAATGTACACCCACCCACCCACAGCTAAATGTACACACACACACCCTCACAGCTAAATGCACACTCTCACATGCACCCGCACAGCTAAATGTACATACACACCCTCACAGCTAAATGCACACTCACACACACACACTCCCACACACTTAAAATGCACACACTCCCCCATACTTAAATGCACATTCGTACACACAGCCCCATAGTTTAGATTAGATTAGATTACATTCACACAGCTAAATGTACACACACACCCTCACAGCTAAATGCACACTCGACACGCACACTCCCACAGCTAATTGTACACACACACTCCCACAGCTAAATGCACACTCACACACTCTCACAGCTAAATGTACACGCATACACACCCACAGCTAAATGTACACACACACACCCTCACAGCTAAATGCACACTCTCACACCTTCACAGCTAAATGCACACACACACACTCCCACATCTAAATGCACACTCACACACACACTCCCACAGCTAAATGCACACTCACAGCTGAATGCACTCACACTCCCTCAGCTAATGCACACTCACACACACAACTACTTGTACACATACACACCCACAGCTAAATGTACACACACCCTCACAGCTAAATGCACACTCACACACCCTCACAGCTAAATATACACACACACACCCACAGCTAAATGTACACACACACCCTCACAGCTAAATGCACACTCACACACCCTCACAGCTAAATGTACACACACACACCCACAGCTAAATGCACACACACACACCCTCACAGCTAAATGCACACTCACACACACACACTCACACAGCTAAATGCATACACACACACCCTCACAGCTAAATGCACACTCTCACATGCACCCTCACAGCTAAGTGCATGCACACACACACCCCACAGCTAGATACACACACTCCCCCATACTTAAATGCACATTCGTACACCCAGCCCCAAAGTTTAGATTAGATTAGATTACATTCACACACATACCCACAGCTAATGTACACACACACTCCCACAGCTAAATGCACACTCACACACACACACACTCAAACAGCTAAATGCACAATCTCACATGCACCCTCACAGCTAAATGCACTCTCACACACACGCACTCCCACAGCTAAATGCACAATCACACACCCTCACAGCTAAATCTACACACACACACACCCACAGCTAAATGTACACACACAGCCTCACAGCTAAATACACACTCACACACACCCACAGCTAAATGTATACACACACACCCCCACAGCTAAATGCACACACACACACATACACTCCCATAGCTAAATGCACACACACATTCCCACAGCTAAATGCACACTCACACACCCTCACAGCTAAATGCACACACACACACTCCCACAGCTAAATGCACACTCACACACCCTCACAGCTAAATGCACACACACACTCCCATAGCTAAATACACACTCACGCACCCTCACAGCTAAATGCACACACACACACACACACTCCCACAGCTAAATGCACACTCACACACAAACACTCCGACAGTTAAATACACACACTCCTGTAGTTTAGCCCACAGCTAAATGCACACATACACAGCCCCACAGTTAAATGCACTCTCACACACACACTCCTGTAGTTAAATGCACTCATACACACATCCCCACAGCTAATTGTACACACTCACACACCCCTGAGCATTCATCCTTATGATCAGCTCATTTGCCGATTATTTTGTGTGTGTGTGTGTGTGCGCAAGCTTGAAATTACAGAGGGCTCCAGTTACCAACTTCTCTGCCTAACGTGGTTTGAGTTTGGAAGCACACATTTCCTGCTGAACGTCTCAAATTGCCAACATTTAAACATTGTAAAACATTGAAAATAGTAGCAGGAGTAGGCCATTCAGCCCTCTGAGCCTGCTCCACCATTCACGACAATCACAATATGGCGTACTGGGGTGGATAAGGCTCTGCCCCCACTCTCAGCTCTACACCCACACCAGCTCCCAGCTCCCAGCCCTGCCGAGTTTTCACCATCCCTCCAGACCTTCCCCTCACTGACGACGAACGATCAGTCCTCAGCAAAGGACTCACCTTCATCCCCCTCCGTCCACGCATCAATGAATTTAATACACGCCGTGACGTCGAACAATTCTTCCGTCGCCTCCGCCTCCGAGCTTACTTTCACAATCAGGATTCCCGCCCACCTTCCGAGGACCCCTTCGCCCGCCTCCAACACACTGCATCCACCTGGACGCCCCGCGCTGGCCTATTACCTGCCCTCGACCTCTTCATTTCCAACTGCCCCCGGGACATTAACCGCCTCAACCTGTCTACCCCCCTCCCCCACTTCAACCTCTCACCCTCACAACGCGCAGCCCTCCAATCCCTCTGCTCCAATCCCAACCTCACCATCAAGCCAGCTGATAAAGGGGGCGCAGTGGTAGTCTGGCGCACTGACCTCTACACCGTTGAAGCCAAACGCCAACTCGAGGACACCTCTTCCTACCACCCACTCAACCATGACCCCACCCCCCATCACCAAACCATCATCTCCCAGACCATACAGAACCTCATCACCTCAGGAGATCTCCCATCCACAGCTTCCAACCTCATAGTCCGGGAACCCCGCACTGCCCGGTTCTACCTGCTTCCCAAGATCCACAAGCCTGACCACCCTGGCCGACCCATTGTCTCAGCATGCTCCTGCCCCACTGAACTCATCTCTACCTACCTTGACACTGTCCTATCCCCCCTAGTCCAGGAACTCCCCAGATACGTTCGAGACACCACCCAAGCCCTCCACCTCCTCCAAGACGTCCGTTTCCCCGGCCCCCAACGCCTCATCTTCACCATGGATATCCAATCCCTCTACACCTCCATCCGCTATGACCAGGGCCTCCAAGCCCTCTGTTTTTTCCTCTCCAGATGTCTCCAACAGTACCCTTCCACCGACACGCTCATTCGTTTGGCTGAACTGGTCCTCACCCTTAACAATTTCTCCTTCAAATCCTCCCACTTCCTCCAGACCAAAGGGGTAGCCATGGGCACACGTATGGGCCCCAGCTATGCCTGTCTCTTTGTTGTCTACGTAGAGCAGTTGATCTTCCGTAATTACACCAGCACCACTCCCCACCTCTTCCTCCGCTACATTGATGACTGCATTAGCGCCACCTCGTGCTCCCGCGAGGAGGTTGAGCAATTCATCAACTTCACCAACACATTCCACCCTGACCTTAAATTTACCTGGACCATCTCTGACACCTCCCTCCCCTTCCTGGACCTCTCCATCTCCATCAGTGACGACCGACTTGACACTGACATTTTTTACAAACCACCGACTCCCACAGCTACCTGGATTACACCTCTTCCCACCCTATCTCTTGCTAAAATGCCATCCCGTATTCCCAATTCCTCCGCCTCCGCCGTATCTGCTCCCAGGAGGACACACCAGATGGCCTCCTTCTTTAGAGACCGCAATTTCCCTTCCCACGTGGTTAAAGATGCTCTCCAACGCATCTCGTCCACATCCCGCACCTCCGCCCTCAGACCCCACCCCTCCAACTGTAACAAGGACAGAATGCCCCTGATGCTCACCTTCCACCCTACCAACCTTCGCATAAACCAAATCATCAGCCGGCATTTCCGCCACCTCCAAAAAGACCCCACCACCAGGGATATATTTCCCTCCCCACCCCTTTCCGTTTTCCGCAAAGACCGTTCCCTCCGTGACTACCTGGTCAGGTCCACGCCCCCTTACGATCCACCCTCCCATCCTGGCACCTTCCCCTGTCACCGCAGGAACTGTAAAACCTGCGCCCACACCTCCTCCCTCACCTCTATCTAAGGCCCTAAAGGAGCCTTCCACATCCATCAAAGTTTTATCTGCACATCCACTAATATCATTTATTGTATCCGTTGCTCCCGATGCAGTGTCCTCTACATTGGGGAGACTGGACACCTCCTAGCAGAGCGCTTTAGGGAACATCTCCGGGACACCCGCACCAATCAACCACACCGCCCCGTGGCTCAACATTTCAACACCCCCTCCCACTCTGCCGAGGACATAGAGGTCCTGGGCCTCCTTCACCGCCGCTCCCTCACCACCAGACGCCTGGAGGAAGAACTCCTCCTCTTCTGCCTCGGAACACTTCAACCCCAGGGCATCAATGTGGACTTCAACAGTTTCCTCATTTCCCCTTCCCCCACCTCATCCTAGTTTCTAACCTCCAGCTCAACACTGTCTCCTTGACTTGTCTGGACTTGTCCTACCTGCCTATCTCCTTTTCCACCTATCCACTCCACCCTCCTCCCTGACCTATCACCTTCATCCCCTCCCCCACTCACCTATTGTACTCTATGCTACTTTCTCCCCACCCCCACCCTCCTCTAGCTTATCTCTCCACGCTTCAAGCTCTCTGCCTTTATTCCTGATGAAGGGCTTTTGCCCGAAACATCGAATTTGCTGCTCCTCGGATGCTGCCTGAACTGCTGTGCTCTTCCAGCACCACTAATCCAGAATCTGGTTTCCAGCATCTGCAGTCATTGTTTTTTACTCTGGATAAGGTCAGAAGTCACACAACACTAGGTTATAGTCCAAGATTCTGATCACTTTATGTAAACTACTAAGATCTTTTCTCCAACAGCCCCCTACACCCACTCCCCCACCATCCCCACCCAAACTATAACATAAATGTGCTCCCTCCAGACTTCAGCTTTGATGAAGAGTCACATAGATTTGAAACACTAACTTGCCGTCTCTCCATGGACGCTGCTGACCCTCTGTGATCTCCAGCATTTATTGTTTTCTATAGTTCAACAGGTTGATATGAAATCACAAACCTTTGGAGCGCTGCTTGTGATTTCAAATAAACGCGTTGGACAAACACCTGGTGACTTGTGACCTCTGACCCAATACGATCATGGCTGATCATCCAACTCAGACCCCTGTTCCTGCTTTCTCCCCATTTTGATCCCTTCAACCCTAAGAACTATGTCTAATCACTTCTCGAAAAACAGTCAATATTTTGGCCTCAACTGCATCTTATCAACAGAGGCTCCCTACTCTTTGGGTGAAGATGTAAGAAGAACATAAGACCTAGTAGCAGGATTAGGCCGTCTGGCCCTTCGAGCCTGCTTCCCCATTCAATACCATCATGGCTGATCTTTCCACGGACTCAGCTCCACTTACCTACCCTCTCAGCATATCCCTTAACACCTTTATCTTTCCAAAAAAAGTATCTACCTTACCTTTAAAAGCAATTACTGAGGTAGCGTCAACTACTTCCCTGGGCAAGGAATTCCACAGATTAACAACCCTCTGGGTGAAGAAGTTCCTTCTGAGTTCAGTTCAAAACCTGCTTCCTCTAATCTTGATGCCAGTGGAAACATCCTCTCTACTTCTGTCTTATCTATTCCCTTTATAATTTTATATGTTTCTAAAGGATTCCCCCTCACTCTTCTACATTCGAATGACTATAATCCCAGTCTACTCAGTCTCTCCTCATAAGCCAATCCTCTCAACTCTAGAATCAACTGAGTGAGCCTCCTCTGCACCCCCTCCAGTGCCAGTACATCCTTTCTCAAGTAAGGAGACCAAAACTGCACACAGTACTCCAGGGGTGGTCTCACCAGCACTTTGTACAACCATAACATTACCTCTCTGCCTTTAACCTCAGCCCATTTAGCAATGAAGGACAAAATTCCATTTGCCTTCCTAATTACATGTTGCACGTGCAGACCAACCCTCTACGATTTATGCACAAGGACACCCAGGTCCCTCTGCAAACCAGCATGCTGCAACTTTTTACCATTCAAGTAATATCTATTTTGCTGTTACTCCTACCAAATGTATGACTTCACATTTACTAACATTGTAGTCCATCTGCCAGACGTTTGACCACTCCCTCAATGTATCTGTGTTCCTCTGCAAAGTTTCCCAGTCCTCTGCACACTTTGCTCTGCCACTCGTCTTTGTGTCTTCGGCAAATTTTAACACCATACACGTGGTCCCCAACTCAAATTGGCTATATCAATTTTAACTAATTGTAGTCCCTATCATGATCCCTGAGGCACACCATGAGTCAATGATTGTCAACCAGAATAGCACTCATTTATCCTCACTCTTTGTTTCCTGTCAGTCAACCAATCCTCTATGTGCACTAATACTCCTCCCATAACACCATGCATCCTTATTTTATGCAGCAGCCTCATGTGTGGCACCTTGTCAAAGGCCTTTTGGAAATCTAAGTGCACCACATCCACTGGGTCCCCATTGTCCACCTTCCTTGAAATGTCTTCATAGAATTCCAAAAGATTTATGAAGTATGGCCTGCCCTTTATGAACCCATGCTGCATCTGTACAATGGGACAATTTCATTCGAGATGCCCTGCTATTTCTTCCTTGATAATAGACTCAAGCATCTTCCACACTACAGAGGTTAAGCTACTGGTCTATAATTCCCCATCTTTTGTCTAACTCCCTTTTTACACAGTGGCATCACATTTGCTGTTTTCCAATCTGTTTTAACTGCCCCAGAGCCAGGGAATTTTAGAAACTTCCCGCCAGTCCACCTGCTATTTCTCCCGCCATCTCTTCTAGTCCCCTGGGATGGACTGTATCAGGACCAGGAGACTTGTCTGTCCTTAACTCCGTTAGCTTTCCCAACACTAACTTTTCCATAATAATAATTGTTTCTAGGTCCTCACCGACCTTCGTCTCCTTGTCACTTACTGGCATATTATTCGTGTTCTCTACTGTGGAGACCAATGTAAAGATGTAATAAATTAAACTGCATTTGTTTCAATGCAAGGGGCCTAACAGGGAAGGCAGATGAACTCAGGGCATGGTTAGGAACATGGGACTGGGATATCATAGCAATTACAGAAACATGGCTCAGGGATGGGCAGGACTGGCAGCTGAATGTTCCAGGATACAAATGCTACAGGAAGGATAGAAAGGGAGGCAAAAGAGGAGGGGGAGTGGCATTTTTGATAAGGGATAGCATTACAGCTGTGCTGAGGGAGGATATTCCTGGAAATACATCCAGGGAAGTTATTTGGGTGGAACTGAGGAATAAGAAAGGGATGATAACCTTATTGGGATTGTATTATAGACCCCCCAATAGTCAGAGGGAAATTGAGAAACAAACTTGTAAGGAGATCTCAGCTATCTGTAAGAATAATAGGGTGGTTATGGTAGGAGATTTTAGCTTTCCAAACATCAACTGGGACTGCCATAGTGTTAAAGGTTTAGATGGAGAGGAATTTCTTAAGTATGTACAAGACAATTTTCTGATTCAGTATGTGGATGTACCTACTAGAGAAGTTGCAAAACTTGACCTACTCTTGGGAAATAAGGCAGAGCAGGTGACTGAGGTGTCAGTGAGGGAGCACTTTGGGGCCAGTGACCATAATTCTATTCGTTTTAAAATAGTGATGAAAAAGGATAGACCAGATCTAAAAGTTGAAGTTCTAAATTGGAGAAAGGCCAATTTTGACGGTATTAGGCAAGAAATTTCAAAAGCTGATTGGAGGCAGATGTTTGCAGGTAAAGGGACGGCTGGAAGATGGGAAGCCTTCAGAAATGAGATAACAAGAATCCAGAGAAAGTATATTCCTATCAGGGTGAAAGGAAAGGCTGGTAGGTATAGGGAATGCTGAATGACTAAAGAAATTGAGAGTTTGGTTAAGAAAACGAGGGAAGCTTATGTCAGCTACAGACAGGAATCCTTAGGAGTGAATCCTTAGAAGAGTATAAAGAAAGTAGGAGTATACTTAAGAGGGAAATCAGGAGGGCAAAACGGGGACATGAGATAGCTTTGGCAAATAGAATTAAGTAGAATCCAAAGGGTTTTTACAAATATATTAAGGACAAAAGGGTAACAAGGGAGAGAATAGGGCCCCTCAAAGATCAGCAAGGCAGCCTTTGTGTGGAGCCACAGAAAATGGGGGAGATACTAAATGAATATTTTGCATCAGTATTTACTGTGGAAAAGGATATAGAAGATTATAGACTGTAGGGAGGTAGACGGTGACATCTTGCAAAATGTCCAGATTACAGAGGAGGAAGTGCTGGATGTCTTGAAATGGTTAAAGGTGGATAAATCCCCAGGACCTGATCAGGTGCACCCAAGAACTCTGTGGGAAGCTAGAGAAGTGATTGCTGGGCCTCTTGCTGAGATATTTGTATCATCGAATAGTCACAGGTGAGGTGCCGGAAGACTGGAGGTTGGCAAACGTGGTGCCACTGTTTAAGAAGGGTGGAAAGGACAAGCCAGGGAACTATAGAGCAGTGAGCCTGACCTCGGTGGTGGGCAAATTGTTGAAGGGAATCCTGAGGGACAGGATGTACATGTATTTGGAAAGGCAAGGACTGATTCGGGATAGTCAACATGGCTTTGTGCGTGGGAAATCATGTCTCACAAACTTGATTGAGTTTTTTGAAGAAGTAACAAAGAGGATTGATGAAGGCAGAGCAGTAGATGTGATCTATATGGACTTCAGTAAGGTGTTCAACAAGGTTCCCCATGGGAGACTGTTTGCAAGGTTAGATCTCATGGAATACAGGGAGAACTAGCCATTTAGATACAGAACTGGCTCAAAGGTAGAAGACAGAGGGTGGTGGTGGAGGGTTGTTTTTCAGACTGGAGGCCTGTGACCAGTGGAATGCCTCAAGGATCGGTGCTGGGCCCTCTACTTTTTGTCATTTACATAAATGATTTGGATGTGAGCATAAGAGGTACAGTCAGTAAGTTTGCAGATGACACCAAAATTGGAGGTGTGGTGGACAGCGAAGAGGGTTACCTCAGACTACAACAGGATCTGGACTAGATGGGCCAATGGCTGAGGAGTGGCAGATGGAGTTTAATTCAGATAAATGTGAGGTGCTGCATTTTGGAAAGCAAATTTTAGCAGGACTTATACACTTAATGGTAAGGTCCTAGGGAGTGTTGCTGAACAAAGAGACCTTGGAGTGCAGGTTCATTGCTCCTTGAAAGTGGAGTCGCAGGTAGATAGGATAGTGAAGAAGGCATTTGGTATGCTTTCTTTTATTGGTCAGAGTATTGAGTACAGGAGTTGGGAGGTCATGTTGTAGCTGTACAGGACATTGGTTAGGCCACTGTTGGAATATTGCATGCAATTCTGGTCTCCTTCCTATCGGAAAGATGTTGTGAAACTTGAAAGGGTTCAGAAAAGATTTACAAGGATGTTGCCAGGGTTGGAGGATCTGAGCTATAGGGAGAGGCTGAACAGGCTGGGGCTGTTTTCCCTGGAGCGTCGGAGGCTGAGGGGTGACCTTATAGAGGTTTACAAAATTATGAGGGGCATGGATAGGATAAATAGGCAAAGTATTTTCCCTGGGGTTGGGGACCCCAGAACTAGAGGGCATAGATTTAGGGTGAGAGGGGAAAGATATAAAAGAGACCTAAGGGGCAAACTTTTCATGCACAGGGTGGTACGTGTATGGAATGAGCTGCCAGAGGATGTGGTGGAGGCTGGTACAATTGCAACATTTAAGAGGCATTTGGATGGGTATATGAATAGGAAGGGTTTGGACGGCCGGGTGCTGGAGGTGAGATTAGATTGGGTTGGAATATCTGGTCGGCATGGACGGGTTGGACCGTAGGGTCTGTTTCCATGCTATACATCTCTATGACTCTATGACCTGTTTAATGTCTCAGCCATTTCATCATATCCCATAACTATCTGCTCCTTCTCATCCTCTAAAGGACTAACGTTTACTTTAGCCACTCTTCTTTGTTTTATATATTTAAAGAAAATTTGCTATCTGTCTTTATATCCTGTGCTAGTCTTATTCTCATACGCTATCTTAATTTTATTTATGGCTTTTTTTGTGGCTTTCTGTTGACCTTTAAAGTTTCCCAATCTTCTAGATTCCTGCTGTTTTTGGCCACTTTGTATGCCTTCTCTTTCACTTTGACAGCCTGCTTTATTTCCTTAGACACCCATGGCAGATTACCCCTCCTCTTACCGTCCTTCCTTCTCACTGGAATATACTTCTGCTCAGCACTTTGAAAAATGTCTTTGAAGATCCTCCACTGCTCATCAACTGTCGCACCATAAAGGCTCTGTTTCCAGTCACTTTAACCAGGTTCTCCCTCATTCTATCATAGTCCTCCTTATTCAAGCACAGGACCCTGGTCTTGGATTTTATCTTCACACTCTCCATCTGTATTCTAAACTCAACCACACTGTGATCGCTCCTTCCGAGAGGATCCCTGACTATGAGGTCATTAGTTATTCCTGTCCCATTACATGGGACCAGATCTAGGATAGCTTGCTCCCTCATCGGTTCCATTACATACTGTTCAAGTATCCGTCCTTCTTGAATATGTTGTATAGGTGGTTTTCCTCTGTTTTCCGAATTTCGTCTGTGCTGCAGTGTATGGTGGCTCGTTGGAATAGTGTTCTGACCAAACACTGACCAAATACTTAACTACACTAGCAACCATCCCAACACACACAAACGAAGCTGTATCAGAACATTATTCCAACCAGCCACCACAAACTGCAGCACAGATGAACTTCGGAAAACAGAGGAGAACCAACTATACAACGTATTCAAGAAGAACGGATACTCAAAAAATACAGTCCGCAGATTCCTCGAGAACAAACCACGACAAGCAGACCTAACACAGCCAGAAACCCTAACCACCTTACCATACATCAAAGAAGTTTCAGAAATGACAGCCAGACTACTAAGACCCCTCAGAATCCTAGTAGCACACAAACCCACCAATCTCAAACAAAAACTAACAAACTTAAAAGACCCAGTACAACCCATGGACAAAACCAACGTCATCTACAAAATTCCATGCAAGGACTGCCACAAACACTACGTAGGACAAACAGGAAGAAAGTTAGCCACCAGGATACACAAACACCAGCTAGCCACAAAAAGTCACGACCCTCTCTCCCTCGTAGCCCTACACACAGATGAAAAAAAACACCATTTCGACTGGGACAACACATCTATCCAGGGACAGGCTAAGCAAAGACATGCCAGAGAATTCCTAGACACCTGGCACTCCAACCACAACGCCATAAACAAACACATAGATCTAGATACCATCTATCAACCCCTCAGAAAACGAACAGGAAATGACATCACCACAAATCCCTGAAACCCCATCCAGGAAAAACATATAAATATAAAGCAGGAGACAACAGCTTTGCTTCACTTGGAGGTCACCACTGATGATGTTACCTAGCCAGGTAATGAAACGTCTGGAAACAAATCTTCCAGCTCAGCGAGCAAACCTGCACCCTAAAATTCATTCCTACTGTTCTCATTCTGGGACGTTGAGGCTCCTATGCCATTAGACCATGGTTTGGACAAGACTTGTCAACTCTGTGTCAATGACCTTATAGGGCTTCATTAAATCATGAGGGGCATGGACAGGATGAATAGCCAAGGTCTTTTGCCCAGGATAGAGGAGTCCAAAACTGGAGGGCTTAAGGTGAGAGGGGAAAGATTTAAAAGGGACCTAAGGGGCAGTTTTTCACACAGAGAGTGGTTCATCTGTGGAATGAACTGCTAGAGGAAGTGGAGATGCAGGTACAATTACAACATTTAAAAGATATTTGGACAGGTACGTGAATAGAAAAGGTTGAGAGGCAAATGGGCCAAACACAGACAAATGGGACTAGCTTAGTTTGGGAAACTTGGTCAGCATGGACGAGTTGGACAGAAGGATCTGTTTCCTGCTTTATGACTCCACCCACACTTTCCAACCTCTCACTGTTTCAGAAATACTCTGCACATCTCTTTCTCGCACCAAGGTGGATCACCTCACATTTTCCATATTATATTTCATCTGCCATGCTCTTGTCAATCACTAAACCTGTTTAAATCCAATGCAAATGTTTTATATCTTCCCCACAACATATGCTCCTGCTTAACATTGTACCATCTACAAATTTGGAAATATTCCATTTGATCCCTATGTTGCAATCGGTGAGATATTGTGAGAACAGTATGAGCTCAAGCACTGATTCTTGTGATACCCCACTGGTCAGAGTCAGCCATCCCAGGATTGACCTGTTTATTCTGACTCTCTGTTTTTTGTCTGTTAGCCAGATATTAATCCGTGCCAGTACATTACCTCCTATTGCATGTGCTTTCACTTTCCAACCAGTCTCCTATGGGAGACTCTATCACAAGCCCTTTGAGAATCCAAATATGATGTATTTGATTTTGGGAGGAACGACCTCAGAAAACTCCAAGTTTGTCAAATATGATTTCCCATTCACAATTCCATGCTGACTGACCATTCAGATAATTTGTATCCAAGTGTCCATTTATGACATCATTTCTGGTAGATTCTAGATTTTCAAATCCTGTTGATGTAGGGCTCACAGATCTATTATTCCGTGATTTTTCCCATGCTCCTTTCTTAAATGGTGGATTGTCATTTGCAAATTTCCAATCTGCAGGAATTCTTCCAGAGTCTATAGAATTTTGGAGGATGATTCCCAATGCATCAACTATCTCTGTAGCCACCTCCTTCAGCACTCTGGGATGTAAAATATCATGTCCCAGAGATTTGGAGATGCCAGTGTTGGATTGGGGTGTACAAAGTTAACTACCTGGTGAAGGAGCAGCCCTCCGAAAGCTAATGCTTCCAATTAAACCTGTTGGACTATAACCTGGTGTTGTGTGATTTTTAACTTTGTATGTCCCAGAGAATTGTTAATTTCCAGCCCTAATAACATTTCCAACCTTCTCATGAATATGAATTACCTTCAACTCCTCATTCTCCCTAGTCACTTAAATTTCTAATTCTGACAGACTCTTGTATCTTCCTCAGTCTAAACAGACACAAAGTAATAATTTAGCTTCTCTGTATTTCTTTATTCTGGATTATAAATTCTCCTGACTTGTGTTTAATGGACACACATTCAGCTTAGCCAAACATGTCTTTTCTTTTGCATACTGCGGAAGTTTTAACGTCTTTTTTTGTTTCTTACTAATTTGCATTCTTCCTTTCCTTGTCAGTTTCTTGGTTCTCTGTGATTTGAAAAGTTCCTAGCCCTCAGATTTATTACTATTCTGGCCACTTTATCAGCATTTCTTTTCATCTTTTGAGAACCTTAGCTTCCTTTGACAGTCATCATTCACTAATCCTTTTTTTTTGCACCTTGAAGAATTGGTGAGTTGCTATAAATCATGTCATAGTCCATTGCCTGTATACGTCCTGCCTCTTAATGTGTTTTCCTGATCTAGCTCAGTCACTTCTCCTCTTTAAGTTTAACACACAAGTTTCAGATTGACTAAGGTCACATTTTCAAACAGGATGTATCATTCTATCATATTGTGGTCACTCTTCCCTAAAGTTCCATGATGACAAGAGATGCCTGCCTTGAAGAAGTTTTCCTCCTCTCTCTACAAGAATCTCAGGGAGTCTCTCTCCCACTGCAACTATGCTACTCTATCCCCACCCCCACCTTCCTCTAGCTTATCTCTCCACGCTTCAGGCTCTCTGCCTTTATTCCTGATGAAAGGCTTTTGCCTGAAACGTCGATTTGGCCTGTCCTCGGATGCTGCCTGAACTGCTGTGCTCTTCCAGCACCACTGATCCAGAATGTTGTAATAGTTTTCTCATTATATAAAACTATGTCCAAAATATCATAGAACATAGAACAATACAGCACAGAACAGGCCCTTCGGCCCACGATGTTGTGCCAAACATTTGTCCTAGCTTAAGCACCCATCCATGTACCTATCCAATTGCCGCTTAAAGGTCACCAAAGATTCTGACTCTACCACTCCCACAGGCAGCGCATTCCATGCCCCCACCACTCTCTGGGTAAAGAACCCACCCCTGACATCTCCCCTATACCTTCCACCCTTCACCTTAAATTTATGTCCCCTTGTAACACTCTGTTGTACCTGGAGAAAAAGTTTCTGACTGTCTACTCTATCTATTCCTCTGATCATCTTATAAACCTCTATCAAGTCACCCCTCATCCTTCGCCGTTCCAATGAGAAAAGGCCTAGCACTCTCAACCTATCCTCGTACGACCTATTCTCCATTCCAGGCAACATCCTGGTAAATCTTCTCTGCACCCTCTCCAAAGCTTCCACATCTTTCCTAAAGTGAGGCGACCAGAACTGCACACAGTACTCCAAATGTGGCCTAACCAAAGTCCTGTACAGTTGCAACATCACTTCACGACTCTTGAATTCAATCCCTCTGCTAATGAACGCTAATACACCATAGGCCTTCTTACAAGCTCTATCCACCTGAGTGGCAACTTTCAAAGATCTATGAACATAGACCCCAAGATCCCTCTGTTCCTCCACCTCACTAAGAACCCTACCGTTAACCCTGTATTCCGCATTCTTATTTGTCTTTCCAAAATGGACAACCTCACACTTGGCAGGGTTGAACTCCATCTGCCACTCCTCAGCCCAGCTCTGCATCATATCCAAGTCCCTTTGCAGCCGACAACAGCCCTCCTCACTATCCACAACTCCACCAATCTTCATATCATCTGCAAATTTACTGACCCACCCTTCGACTCCCTCATCCAAGTCATTAATAAAAATTACAAACAGCAGAGGACCCAAAACTGATCCCTGTGGAACTCCACTTGTAACTGGGCTCCAGGCTGAATATTTACCATCTACCACCACTCTCTGACTTCGACCGGTTAGCCAGTTTTCTATCCAATTGGCCAAATTTCCCTCTATCCCATGCCTCCTGACTTTCCACATAAGCCTACCATGGGGAACCTTATCAAATGCCTTACTAAAATCCATGTATACTGCATCCACTGCTCTACCCTCATCCACATGCTTGGTCACCTCCTCAAAGAATTCAATCAGACTTGTAAGGCAAGACCTACCCTTCACAAATCCGTGCTGGCTGTCCCTAATCAAGCAGTGCCTTTCCAGATACTCATAAATCCTATCCCTCAGGACCCTTTCCATTACTTTACCTACCACCTGTTCTCTCGTTGGCTCCGCAACGTTTCGGGCGAGAAAACCATCAATCAGAAACTCAGCCTCAGTGGCTTGACTACTTCATTGATTTACCCAGTCTAGATGCAGATTGAAGATGGAAATGTGTTGCTGGAAAAGCGCAGCAGGTCAGGCAGCATCTAGGGAACAGGAGAATCGACGTTTCGGGCATTAGCCCTTCTTCAGGAAACTCACTTTCTCCTCATAGATGCAGATTGAAGGTAAACGTGATAATTGTGTTGCACATGCCATTTGCTTCTCTCATCTTCTGATTTGTACCATTCTGCAAACTACCATGACTATTTGGTGGTCTATAAGTAACAATAAACAAACATAATAATAAAATAATAACCTCCAACTGATGTCTGCCACCCCTATTTGCACACATTGTTGTCCTGATCTGGGATCACCCATCAGCAATCCCATCTGTGCAACTCCACCTCCTTTTCCATCTTGTCTGTCTTTCCCAAACATTGACTATCCTTGAATATTCAGCTCCCACTCCTGAATCCGAGGTAGCCATGTAGCTGTAATAGTATTTATATTGTAGCAATTAACGTCTGCTTGTGTCTTTAGATCATCTATCCAGTGTAAATGCTGTGCACATTCAGATACAGCGTCCTTAACTTTGTCTTTTTGATATTGCTGGGGAGTTGCCGGGATTGGAGGATTTGAGTTATAGGGAGAGGCTGGATCGGCTGGGACTTTTCTCACTGGAACATAGGAGGTTGAGAGGTGACCTTATAGAGGCTCATAAAACCACAAGGGACATAGATAAGGTGAATGGCAGGTGTCTTTCCCCTAGGGTGGGGGATTTGAAGACTAAGGGGCATAAGGCATAGGAGTGGAATTAAGGCCAGTCGGCCCATCGAGTCCACTCCGCCATTCCATCATGGCTGATAGGCATTTCAACGCCACTTACCCGCACTCTCCCCGTTGCCCTTAATTCCTTGCGGGATTAAGAGTTTATCAATCTCTGCCTTGAAGACATTTAACATCCCGGTCTCCACTGCGCTCCATGGCAATGAATTTCACAGGCCCACCACTCTCTGGTTGAAGAAATGTCTCCTCATTTCCATTCAAAATTGACCCCCTCTAATTCTAAGGCTGTGCCCACGGGTCCTAGTATCCCCACCTGATGGAAACAATTTCCCAGTATCCACCCTTTCTAAGCCATGCATTATCTTGTAAGTTTCTATTAGATCTCCCCTCAACCTTCTGAACTCTAACGAATACAATCCCAGGATCCTCAGCCGTTCATCGTATGTTAGGCCTACCATTCCAGGGATCATCTGTGTGGATCTCCACTGGACACGCTCCAGTGTCAGTATGTCCTTCCTGAGGTGTGGGGCCCAAAACTGGATACAATATTTCAAATGGGGCCAAACCGAGCTTTATAAAGTCTCAGTAGCTTTTACATTCCAACCCTCTTGAGATAAATGACAACATTACATTTGTTTTCTTAACCACGGACTCAACCTGCAAGTTAACCTTTAGAGAATCCTGCACTAGCACTCCCAGATCCCTTTGTACTTTGGCTTTATGAATTTTCTCACCTTTTATAAAATAGTCCATGCCTGTGTTCTTTTTTCCAAAGTGCAAGACCTCACATGTTTTTAAGGCGAGAGGAAAAATATTTTTAAAGGTATACGGGGCAATTTCTTTACACAGAGAGTGATTTGTGTGTGGAATGAACTTCCAGAGGAAGTAGTGGATGTGGGTACAGTTACAACATTTAAAAGACATTTGGGTTAGTGCATGAATTGAAATGTTTGGAGGGATCTGTGCCAGGGGCAGGCAGGTGGGACTAGTTTAGTTTGGGATTATGGTCAGCATGGACTGGTTGGACCGAAGGGTCTTTTTCCGTGCTGTATGATTTTATGATATCATTCCATATTCAAGGCTTACGCGATGGTTGGTTTTGTTTCTCATGTGATCTAGTTCATTTTGCAGCTTTTGTATTTCCTGTTACCATCTTAATTGCCTTCCAATTTCCTGTTTCAGGCTCCTATTCCTTAGCAACCTAAAAACAAATAAAGAACTGAGGGCAAAAGAGAAAACGCTGGAAAATCTCAGCAGGTCTGGCAGCATCTATAAGGAGAGAAAAGAGCTGATGTTTCGAGTCTAACTGACCCTTTGTCAAAGCTAAAAAAGGGGAGAAATAGGGAGGTATTTATACGAGGCTGAGAGAAGGTGAGTCCTGGCTCCAGAAGCAAAGGTAGCAATAAAGAGGTGATAATGACAGTGCATAGAGAGATTATAGGGAGATTAGGAGCTGTGAATGACCAAGGCTGAAACCAGTGCTTTGTGACAAAATGTGTGGGGGATGTGGGGGATGGGTGAAGCAGAGGCAAAATGGAAAACAGAGGAGAAGGGTAGCAAAGGGGAAAGAGGAGAGGAAAAAAGTGATGAGAGAGTGGGGAGCGAGAGAAAGAGAGACAATCAATAAATAAGAGGTACAGAACAGTGAAAAATACATATTAAAAAAAGATAAATAAAACAAATGAAATAAAATTATCTGAAGTTGTTGAATTCAATGTTGAGACCGGCAGGCTGTAACGGGCCTAATCGGAAGATGAGATGCTGTTCCTCCAGTTTGCGTTGAGCTGTACACAATCAGGTCCCGGACCTTCCTGTGGCTTGCCACCTCCACACACAATCCTGCTCCCATGCCCACATGTCTGTCCTTGGCCTGCTGCAATGTTCCAGGGAAGCTCAACACATCTGCAGTAATTTGCTTTTGTAAAGAACTGAGGGTGCTGGAAATCTGAAACAAAAACAGAAGTTGTTGGAAAAACTCAGCAAGACTGGCAGCATCCACGGTGAGAAAAACAGAGTTGAAGTTTTAAGTCCAGTGAAGAAGGGTGGCTCCACAGCTGCTGCCAGACCTGCTGAGTTTCTCCAGCAATTTCTGTTTTTGCCGCTGACAAGTTGGTTTAAAACCAACCCCGACAGTACTGGCAAATCTCCTTGTGAGCGTAGGTCCCAGTCCTATTGAGACATAATCTGTCCAGTTTGTACATGTCCCAACAGAACTGGTGCCAATGCCTCCGAAAGGGAAAAAAATTAAATACGTAACTATAGAGAACCATTAGAATGGTTCGAGATCATACAGTAAAACAAAGCTTTAACATGAGTCCCAATATTATCCATTACAGAGACTCAGATCTAGATAAATTATCGTCCTATCTTAACTCCTTAGTTTTTATTTCACTGACTGCTTCCAGGTTCTTTGCATGGCCTGTGGATACAATTTGATTAATGTTTTCTGAGTCTGCTTATGTGGACCCTTCACAAATCTAACGGTCTATACTTTCTCAGTAGCAATAACCTGCAAATTTCTCTCTAAACTCTCCTGGTTTGGAGACTGCACAAGCTAGACATGTTTACTGGGGGTGACTGGCTTCTCTTTTTTTTTATGATTACTTACAGCGTGGAAACTGGCCCTTCGGCCCAACAAGTCCACATCGACCCTCCGAAGGGCAACCCACCAAGGCCCATTTCCCCTACATTTACCTCTTCACCTAACTCTACGGGCAATTTAGCATGGCCAATTCACCTAACATGCACATTTTTGGACTGTGGGAGGAAACTGGAGCACCCGGAGGAAACCCACGCAGACACGGGGAGAATGTGCAAACTCCACACAGACAGTTGCCTGAGGTGGGAATTGAACCCAGGTCCCTGGCGCTTTGAGGCAGCAGTGCTAACCACTGTGCCACCGTGCTGCCCATCTAACCTTCTTGGAGATAAACTTGATTCTGACTTCAACCCTGGTATCTTCTAAACTGAATTTAAAAGTTTGCTTAATCCTATATTCTTCTGAACTGAAAACAAATGAATATGTTTAAATGTTTACCCACCTGTCCTAAACACATATTAACACTTTGGAGACCCATGTCACCTCTTTTCCATCAAACGTTGATTTAGTCACTGCCTCAGAAAGACTCTGACCTCGTTTTTTATTTGATGTAGCCAGATCTAACCAACAACTTACAACCAAAGACCTTTGTCTTGGCAAGTTGTGGCAAAACTTCATCCAAGGCAATGCACTCTCTGATAACTCAGAATCAGCTTCTACAGGGGGAATTACCTCTTGTTTTGCTTCTAATAGTCACTGGGAGAGAGATGCCAAAACTAGTAGACTTTCTGGCCAGTCAAAAAGGATTAGCACTTGGACAGTTTTCAGTGTCAATATCTAACCCCCTCGTGTCCCTGCAATGGACATAAGAATGGCCAGAGGGTCATTGCCCAGCCACAAGTTCACTGAGAATAGGGTCTTTGAGTGACCAGCTTTAATCTATTCAATGAGTGCAGTTAAGCCAGCACAGATGTTGTGGAAACTGATCAGCCTTTGCTCACACTGAGCACCAGTCTCACTACTATCGAGGGGTGCACTGATGGTTTCAGTAAACTCACAATCCAGCTGCTGTCATTCCACAATCCAGTACTCAGCCTCAGACAGAACAGCTGCAGTTTTTGTGATGTGTGTTCATTTCAGCATCAAATAACACAATGTAGAGCCAAGGTATGTGAAGCTGCCAACAATCTCCAGTGTCATGTTGCCGATGCTGATCAATGTCCTGCATGTCAATGTCCTGGATTATAACATTTGTCCATGTAATGTTAATGGTCAGACTAAGTTCTTTCCAAGAACAAGAGAGAGAGAGAGAGCCTATCCATTTGCTGCAGAAGGTGTTACTCAATATAGAGCAACTTTCTGATGAAGTTGTGTCTGCGATCTCAAGTGAGCACCTCAGATTTGTCAGGGGTAAATTCCATCTACCATTTTAAATACCAGGGGGTGGAGTCTGCTCAGACTGGATGTGTGGCCCTGAGTTTCCAGTTTCTGGATTAGTGGTGCTGGAAAAGCACAGTAGTTCAGGCAGCATCCAAGGAGCAGCGAAATCGACGTTTCGGGCAAAAGCCCTTCATCAGGCCCCGTGGCCCAAAATTTCTACTCCCCCTCCCACTCTGCCGAGGACATGGAGGTCCTGGGCCTCCTTCACTGCTGCTCCCTCACCATCAGACGCCTGGAGGAAGAACGCCTCATCTTCCACCTCGGAACACTTCAACCCCAGGGCATCAATATGGACTTCAACAGTTTCCTCATTTCCCCTTCCCCCACCTCACCCTAGTTCCAAAGTTCCAGCTCAGCACTGTCCCCATAACTTGTCCAGACTTGTCCTACCTGCCTATCTCCTTTTCCACCTATCCACTCCACCCTCTCTTCCCTGACCTATCACCTTCATCCCCTCCCCCACTCACCCATTGTACTGTATGCTACTTTCTCCCCACCCCCACCCTCCTCTGGCTTATCTCTCCACACTTCAGGCTCTCTGCCTTTATTTCTGATGAAGGTCTTTTGCCTGAAACATCGATTTCGCTGCTCCTTGGATGCTGCCTGAACTGCTGTGCTCTTCCAGCACCACTAATCCAGAATCTGGTTTCCAGCATCTGCAGTCATTGTTTTTACCTCGTTGAGTTTCCAATTGCCCGTTATTATAATTCTCCAACCCATTTCCATTCCGACCTGTCTGTCTTTGACTTTCTACACTATTTCAAAGGAATTTAACAGTAACTGAAGAGACAGCAGCTCATCTTACAGTTAGGCACTTCACAGCTCTCTGAACCCAACACTGAGTTTAACAACATCAAACTTTACTCTGTGCTCCAGTATTTCCGTTCCATTTTCTGGTAACGATTCTGTAAGCCCATGTGATCATACCCCTCGAGATACTATCTTTTGTTCTATACTTTTTTTTATTACCCCCATCTTTTGCCTTGCACTAATACCCTTTTCTAATTTAATCTCTTCTGCCTTCTACCCTCACACAGTCTTTCTCTTCAGTTCACCCTGCATCACTTCAGTTGCTTAAAGTCGGCATTTGTTTGTGCCATTAAGTCAAGAGGAACACTTCCTGTAGGTGGGTAGATGCATTGTCATTGCCAGCGTGTGATCATTCAAAGTGAGAAATACTCTTCAATACAGCTTCACTTCCTGCCATTGAATTGTGCATTTTCTTTTGCAAGCTGCAGTCTTATAGCTATTGCCTTTACAACAAAATCAGTTAATGGAAGAATTTGCAACTACTCAGAAATCAACCATTTAAATATCAATTTAAATCATTATTTAAGGAGTCAGTTGAAAATACCTTGGAGCATCAGGTTCCCAGGTGCAGTTTAGAACTATGCGCCTGGGATGAGGAGTCCATTAGTTGCCAACGGCGCTAGATGCTCTGCACTGGGCTTCCCTACACAAAGTTTTTCCAACTCTGACATTTGTTCAGATACATATTGTTCAGGTATCTATTCTTATATCTCTGTAAAAGCATGAATTTCTGGTTAAGATTGCAGTTAAGCTGATTATTATCCAGTTTTAAACTGGCCCGGGAACATGGGACACATCCAGCATCTCAATGGGACACAGCTTCAGTGTATACTGGGTGTGCAACTGATGCCTCTTCTGTGGACGTGGAAAGTATACTGATGTTTAAAACCCATTCCATCTCTAACCTTGCCCTGTGCTGATGAAGGGAACCTGGCCTGAAATATTAACTCTGTCTCCCTCTCTCGCCAGGTGCTGCCTAACGCTGAGTATTTTCTGTGTTCAGTTCTGGTCTCCCTCCTACAGAAAGAATATTGTGAAACTTGAAAGGGTTCAGAAAAGATTTACAAGGTTACTGTCAGGGTTGGAGGGTTTGTGTTATAGGGAGAGGCTGAACAGGCTGAGGCTATTTTTTCTGGAGCATCAGAGGCTGAGGGGTGACCTTATAGAGGTTTATAAAATCATGCAGAGCATAGATAGGGTAAATAATCAAGATATTTCCCCAAGAGTAGGGGAAACTAGAGGGCATTGCTTTAAGGTGAGAGGGGAAAGATTTAAAAGGACCTAATGGGCAACTTTTTCACACAGAGGGTGGTGCGTGTATGGAACGAGCTGCCAGAGGAAGTGGTGGAGGCTGGTACAACTGAAACATTTAAAAGGCATCTGGATGGGGACATGAATAGGAAGAGTTTCGAGAGATATGGGCCAAGTACTGGCAAATGGGACATGATTAATTTAGGATATCTGGTCAGCATGGACGAGTTGGACCAAATGGTCTGTTTCCATCCTGTACATCTCTATGACTCCATGACTCTATTTGCATTTGCAATATTTTAATGTTGTATCGGTTTTTAGATGTTTTGGGGTGGGTGGGCGGGGGGGGGGGGGGGGGGGGGGTTGTGGGTGCTGAGGGATTACTGTGGGTGGGGACACATCAGGACAACCTGTCTATTTTTGTTCTTGTTCCAATAGTGTGATCTTATACATGCACTTTTGGGAGCTTTGGTTAGGTCAGTCGGCTGGATTAGACAAGCAGGAGGCTGGAAGAACACAGCAAGCCAGGCAGCCTCAGGAGGTGGAGAAGTTAATGTTTTGGGTACAATCCTTCTCCAGTTGGATGGATGGCTGGTTTGTGATGCAGCGTGATATCATTGATGTCAGTTTCAATTCCCACATCAGCTGAAGTCACTAAGTCCCTCCTTCTTAACCTCTTCTCTTGCCTGAAGTCAAACCACTAGCCATCATCTCTCGCTAATGAGAGAGTGGGACTCTGGTGACTTCACTTACACAATTCAGGTCAAAAATCTTGATTTAACATCTCACCTGAAAGACCCGACATTGACTCCCTCACAGCTGCACTGAACTGTGTTATGCGTCAAAGTCCCTGGTAGGGAGCTTCAGCCAAACCTGGGGATGGAGGTGACAGAAAATGAGCAAGGCCCTGACATCAATATTCGTATTAGAAGTAGGATGCCTGAAATAATGTATAATATTCCAGAGAATGACCTGGAAATTACAGTAACTTGTTTTGACTTATTCACAACTTTGGCACTATTGTGCCTGCTACTCCAACTAACCAGAATGGTGTTAGTGCCAGCTCGAGTAGAGGTAACTAGATAAACTATGTCTAATTCAGTGCCTTTTGGGTAGTACATCAACTCACAAATCACCAAACATCCTTCAACAGCACCTTCCAAACCCATGGTCACTTCTATCGAGACGGACAAGGATAGCAGATACATGGGAACATGACACCCTGCAAGTTCCCCTCCAAACCACTCACCACCCTGAACTGGAAATACTTTGCCATTCCTTCAGTGTTGCTGAGTCAAAATCCTGGAACTCTCTCCCTAACGGTGTTGTGATCCCAACAATACCCAATGACTGTGGTGTTTCAACATGGGCAATTTTCTAAAGGGCAAGTAGGGATGAGCAATAATTGTCGACCAAGTCAGCTACACCCAGTGAATGAAAATGTGTTGCTGGAAAAGCGCAGCAGGTCAGGCAGCATCCAGGGAACAGGAGAATTGACGTTTCGGGCATAAGCCCTTCTTCAGGAAGGCCATCTGCAGACCTCACTTTCTCCTCCTACACCCAGTGAATGAATAAAAACAAGGAATCGATCAAGAGGTAATCTGGCATTTAGTTATTTATGTTGATAACAGCTTTTTACTTAAGGAAAATTTTCATTGAATGTTCAATGACCAAACCTAAAATCTTTCCCTTTCACTGTAGCTGCTTCCCATTGCCTCACTTTAATGCACTCTGAGATAAATATGTACTTGTAAATAGATTAAACTTTGCACTATTTTGTGCTATTTGAACATATTAGTTACATTATTACCTCGTAATTAGTTCTCTTATGAGACTAGAATGTATTTTCTTAAAGGTTCTGATTTGAACAAAATAGTTTATCTAGTCATCTCCAATTCAGCTTCATTTTATGCATTATAATGTTGTGTACCTGCTGTCTGAAAACAAGTTAACTGAAGTCCTGAGATGAAAGAAAGAAATAATTGTTTTTAATGTAGGGGGAAATGGTGATGTAATGGTAATGTTGCTAGACTAGTAATCCAGTGAATAATGCCCTAGAGACGTAGGTTCATAATCTCACCACAGCAGCCAATTCAATTAAATAAACCTGGAATATAAATAAAAATGGCCATCAAGAATTTTGATCATACAACTATTACTGATTGTGGATAAAACCCATTTACTTCACTAACGTCCTCTACAGAGGGAAATTTGTCTGAGTGACACTGTAATATGGTTCAATAACAAAAATCACTGGAAAAGCTCAGCACATCTGGCAGCATCTCCGGAGAGAAATCAGAATTAATGTTTCGAGTCTGGTGACCCTTCCTCAGAACAGTAATACGGTTGACTCTTACCCTCTGAAATGGCCATAACAAGTTCCTCAGGTCAAGGGCAATTAAGGATTGGCAACAAATATGGGACTTGCTAGTGACACTCATAATCTATACGTACAAAGATATCACTGGACACACCAAAGATTTAGAATGGAATGTACATTTCAGTTCTACTGCTAACGTAACAGAACAGATGCTGGTTTTAGATCTGTGAATGAACAATGTGGCAGTGTTATTATGATGGATTATGAAGATATTCAGTGATAGACTGGGTTTCTCTGGTTTATTTACAGCAAAGCAGATGTCAACATTCACAGACGTATTGCGGTTAGAGTGCAATCGGTTCCCTGCGGCTGACTGTGAAATTCCTCACCAACACCAGGAACCGAGGTTCAGTGTGAAGGCTACACTCTGTCAGGCCTTCAACATATTTAAAGCAGCAAATGCAAGGGCCAACATCTCTGCAGCTGGCATTGTTGGTCACAGTAAGTAACACAGTCAGGCCCAGTCATGCCACGGGAGCTGAAGTAGAAACATAGAAAATAGAAGCAGGCGATGCAGCCCTTCCAGCTTGCTCTGCCAGTTATTATAATCATGGCTGATCATTCAACTCAGTCTCTTGTTCCTGCTTTCTTCCCATCTCATTTGATCTCTATAGCCCTAAGAACTATATCTAACTCCTTCTTGAAAACATTCAATGTTTTGGCTTCAATCACTTTCCGTGGCAGGGAATTTCACAGGCTCCCCACTCTCTTGGTGAAGACCTTTCCCCTCATCTCAGTCCTAAATAGCCTGCCCAATATCCTTAGAATGTGACCCCTGATTAGAGACTCCTTAGTCATTGGAAACATCTGAAGTATTATTAAGGGAAATTATAGACTGTGACAGAAAGGGATTGAGAATGCAATTGTAAGAGCAAACAAACAGATAAGATTAGAAGCTAAAAAATAAAACAAAATAACCTAACTAATGGCTCTAAATGTGAATGCATGTGGCATTTAAAACAAAACATATGAACTGAAAGCACAAATAGGAATAAGTGCGATCTGATAACTCAAACAGACTTGGCTGCAGGATGACAAAGATTGGGACTTGAATCTTGAAAGGTAGATGAAATTTAGGAAGGACGGGAAGCTGAGAAAAGGTGGCGGGTGTCTCTGTTAATAACAGATAGCTTTAGTATAATAGAGAGGGATGGTACAAGATCAGGTCACCAGGATGTAGAAGCAGTTTGAGTAGAACTGAGAAATAATAAAGGTAAGAAATCGCTTGTAGGAGTGGTGTGCAGGGGCCTCTAAGAGTACCCACAGTCTAGGATGGAGCGTAAAGCAGGAAATAATGGGAGCTTGTGAGAAAGGCATAGTAACGATGGTGAGGGGATTAAATTAGATTAGAATCCCTACTGTGTGGAAACAGGCCCTTCGGCCCAACAAGTCCACAGCAAACCTACGAAGAGTAAATCATTCAGACCCATTCCCTACCCTACCCATGACTAATGCACCTAATGTTATGGGCAATTTAGCATGGCCAATTCACCTAACCTGTACATCTTTGGATTGTGGGAGGAAACCGGAGCACCCGGAGGAAACCCACACAGACACAGGGAGAATGTGCAAAATCCACACAGATTATAATCTACATACAGATGGAACACCACCTGGAAGTTCCCCTCTGAAACACTCACCATCCTTAGAAATACATAGCCATTCTTTCAGTGTCACTGGGTCAAAATCCTGGAACTCCCTCCCTAAGGGCATTGTGGGTATAACTACAGAAACATGGTCTTCAGCAGTTCTAGAAGGCAGCTCACACCCACCTTCTCAAGGGGCATCTAGGGACAGGCAGTAAATGCTGGTCTAGCCAGTGACACCCACATCTCTCAGTGAAGTTTTTAAAAAATCAGATGGGAAACAGTAGACTCAAAGAAGAGTTCATGGAATGCTTTTAGGATAATAGCTTAGAACAGCACATTCTGGACCCAACCTGAGAGCAGGCTGTACTCGGAATGGTATTGTACGATGAGATAGGGTGAATTATTAACCTCATAAGAAGGCAATCCTAGGTAGCAGTGATCATAATATGATTGAACTTTCCGTTCTGCTGAAGGAAGATTGGGTGCAAACTAATATTTCAAAACTAAATAAGGGCAAATAGGAGGGTAGGAAGGCAGAGTTGGCAAAAAAAAGAAGTGTAAGGGATTGGTTAATGGAGATGCAGTGGCAGACATTCAACACTTTTCAGAATGCAATAAAAGGGGCATTCCAACAAAAAGTCTCAGAGACAGTCACATAGATGGATTAACACCAGGAAGGTAAGAGAGGTCGGCACCTAGTGCAGGAGTCTTTTGTGGATTTCCCCATTTCAAACAGGTATGCTGTTCTGGAAAATGTTTGGGGTGATGGATTCTCAGGGGAACGTAGCACGAACAGCCAAGTTTCTGGTATTGAGACTGGCTCTAATGCAATGAGGGGTATGTCGGGTTCCAAGAAATCAACTGTATCAAGGGACTCTGTAGTCCGAGGTACAGACAGACGTTTCTGTGGCCAGCAGAGAAAAAGCAGAATGGTGTGTTGTTTCCCTGGTGCCAGGATCAAGGATATCTCAGAGAGGGTGCAGAATGTTCTGACGGGGGAGAGGGGCCAGCAAGAGGTCATTGTCCACATTGGAGCCAACGATATAGGAAGAGAAAAGGTTGAGATTCTGAAGGGAGATTACAGAGAGTTAGGCAGAAATTTAAAAAGGAGGTCCTCAAGGATAGTAATATCTGGATTACTCCCAGTGCTACGAACTAGTGAGGGCAGGAATAGGAGGATAGAGCAGATGAATGAATGGCTGAGGAGCTGGTGTATGGGAGAAGGATTCACATTTTTGGATCATTGGAATCTCTTTTGGGGTAGAAGAGACCTGTACAAGGAGGACGGATTGCACCTAAATTGGAAGGGGACTAATATACTGGCAGGGAAATTTGCTAGAACTGTTTGGAAGGATTTAAACTAGTAAGGCGGGGGGTGGGGGGAAGGGGGGGCGGGGGGACCCAGGGAGATAGTGAGGAAAGAGATCGATCTGAGACAGGTACAGCTGAGAACAGAAGTGAGTCAAAGTCAGGGCAGGCAGGGACAAGGTAGGACTAACAAATTAAACTGCATTTATTTCAATGCAAGGGGCCTAACAGGGAAGGCGGATGAACTCAGGGCATGGTTAGGAACATGGGACTGGGATATCATAGCAATTACGGAAATATGGTTCAGCGATGGGCAGGACTGACAGCTTAATGTTGCAGGATACAAATGCTACAGGAAGGATAGAAAGGGAGGCAAGAGAAGAGAGGGAGTGGTGTTTTTGATAAGGGATAGCATTACAGCTGTGCTGAGGGAGGATATTCCCGGAAATACATCCAGGGAAGTTATTTGGGTGGAACTGAGAAATAAGGAAGGGATGATCACCTTATTGGGATGGTATTATAGACCCCCCACTAGTCAGAGGGAAATTGAGAAACAAACTTGTAAGGAGATCTTAGCTATCTGTAAGAATAATAGGGTGGTTATGGTAGGGGATTTTAACTTTTCAAACATCGACTGGGACTGCCATAGTGTCAAAAGTTTAGATGGAGAGGAATTTCTTAAGTGTGTACAAGACAATTTTATGATTCAGTATGTGGATGTACCTACTAGAGAAGGTGCAAAACTAGACCTACTCTTGGGAAATAAAGCAGGGCAGGTGACTGAGGTGTCAGTGGGGGAGCACTTTGGGGCCAGCGACCATAATTCTATTCGTTTTAAAATAGTGATGGAAAAGGATAGACCAGATCTAAAAGTGGAAGTTCTAAATTGGAGAAAGGCCAATTTTGAAGGTATTAGGCAAGAACTTTCAAAAGCTGATTGGAGGCAGATGTTCGCAGGTAAAGGGACGGCTGGAAAATGGGAAGCCTTCAGAAATGAGATAACAAGAATCCAGAGAAAGTATATTCCTGTCAGGGTGAAAGGGAAGACTGGTAACTATAGGGAATGCTGGATGACGAAAGAAATTGAGGGTTTGGTTAAGAAAACGAAGGAAGCATATGTCAGCTACAGACAGGATAGATCGAGTGAATCCTTAGAAGAGTATAAAGAAAGTAGGAGTATACTTAAGAGGGAAATCAGGAGGGCAAAACGGGGACATGAGATAGCTTTGGCAAATAGAATTAAGGAGAATCCAAAGGGTTTTTACAAATATATTAAGGACAAAAGGGTAACAAGGGAGAGAATAGGGCCCCTCAAAGATCAGCAAGGCGGCATTTGTGTGGAGCCACAGAAAATGGAGGAGATACTAAATGAATATTTTGCATCAGTATTTACTGTGGAAAAGGATATGGAAGATATAGACTGTAGGGAAGTAGACGGTGACATCTTGCAAAATGTCCAGATTACAGAGGAGGAAGTGCTGGATGTCTTGAAATGGTTAAAGGTGGATAAATCCCCAGGATCCAATCAGGTGTACCCGAGACCTCTGTGGGAAGCGAGAGAAGTGATTGCTGGGCCTCTTGATGAGATATTTGTATCATCGATAGTCACAGGTAAGGTGCCAGAAGACTGGAGGTTGGCAAAGTGGTGCCACTGTTTAAGAAGGACGGTAAAGACAAGCCAGGGAACTATAGACCGGTGAGCAAGTTATTGGAGGGAATCCTAAGGGATAGGGTGTACATGTATTTGGAGAGGCAAGGACTGATTCAGGATTGTCAACATGGCTTTGTGCGTGGGAAATCATGTCTCACAAACTTGATTGAGTTTTTTGAAGAAGTAACAAAGAAGATTGATGAGGGCAGAGCAGTAGACGTGATCTATATGGACTTCAGTAAGGCGTTCGACAAGGCTCCCAATGGGAGACTGATTAACAAGGTTAGATCTCATGGAATACAGGGAGAACTAGCCATTTAGATACAGAACTGGCTCAAAGGTAGAAGACAGAGGGTGGTGGTAGAGGGTTGTTTTTCAGTTTGGAGGCCTGTGACCAGTGGAGTGCCACAAGGATCGGTGCTGGGCCCTCTACTTTTTGTCATTTACATAAATGATTTGGATGCGAGCATAAGAGGTACAGTTAGTAAGTTTGCAGATGACACCAAAATTGGAGGTGGACAGCGAAGAGGGGTACCTCAGATTACAACAGGATCTGGACCAGATGGGCCAATGGGCTGAGAAGTGGCAGATGGAGTTTAATTCAGATAAATGTGAGGTGCTGCATTTTGGGAAAGCAAATCTTAGCAGGACTTATACACTTCATGGTAAGGTCCTAAGGAGTGTTGCTGAACCTTGGAGTGCAGGTTCATAGCTCCTTGAAAGTGGAGTCGCAGGTAGATAGGATAGTGAAGAAGACGTTTGGTATGCTTTCTTTTATTGGTCAGAGTATTGAGTACAGGAGTTGGGAGGTCATGTTGCGGCTGTACAGGACATTGGTTAGGCCACTGTTGGAATATTGCGTGCAATTCTGGTATCCTTCCTATCGGAAAGATGTTGTGAAACTTGAAAGGGTTCAGAAAAAATTTACAAGGATGTTGCCAGGGTTGGAGGATCTGAGCTACAGGGAGAGGCTGAACAGGCTGGGGCTGTTTTCCCTGGAGCGTCGGAGGTTGAGGGGTGACTTTATAGAGGTTTACAAAATTATGAGGGGCATGGATAGGACAAATAAACAAAAGTCTTTTCCCTGGGGTCGGGGAGTCCAGAACTAGAGGGCATAGGTTTAGGGTGAGAGGGGAAAGATATAAAAGAGACCTAAGGAGCAACTTTTTCACGCAGAGGGTGGTACACGTATGGAATGAGCTGCCAGAGGATGTGGTGGAGGCAGGTACAATTGCAACATTTAAGAGGCATTTGGATGGGTATATGAATAGGAAGGGTTTGGAGGGTTATGGACCAGGTGCTGGCAGGTGGGACTAGATTGGGTTGGGATATCTGGTCGGCGTGGACAGGTTGGAACAAAGGGTCTGTTTCCATGCTGTACATCTCTATGACTCTAAACATTCCAAGCAGCAATCCACACTCTGTGGTTAGTTAACAAGTTGAAGAAAATATCAAACTTAAAGATTTCATACGATTGTACAAAATTGGTGTCACAATATTAAATAAAAAATGCAAAGAATGACTTAATGGTAAGTAAGGAAAGAAAAATTAAGAGTATGGGAGGTTAGCCAGTAACACAAAAACAGAAAGTAAGAGTTTCTATCAATGTGTTTTAAAACAGTTAACAAAATGAGTTTTGGGAATTAATGATGAAAAATAAAGGCATGGCAGATGAATTGAACTGGTATTTGTCTGGTCTTCACTATAGAAGATACATAATAATCTCTCAGAAATAGATGGAAAATAGGAAATGGAAAGAAGTGAGAAACTCAAAGAAAATTACCATCCGCAGAGAAGTTGTATTTAGTAAACTTTTGGAGCTGTGGCTGACACATTCCTGGGTCCAAATGGATTTCATTAGAGTCTGAAAAGAAGTGGCTCATGATATAGTTGATGCATTGATTTTAATAATTTCCAGATGGTTCCATGAGATTAGAAATGAGCAAATTTAACTCGTTTATTCAAAAAGGGAGACAGAAGGTAAGAACAGACAAGTCAGTTAGTTTAACATCTGTCATCAGCAACGTGTCAGAGGTTATGAAGAAATACTTACGGCAAGACATTCAGTATCACTCAAAGTAATCAGGTAGACCCAACATGGTTTTGTGAAAGGGAAATCATGTTTAATTAATAAGGAAGGATTTGGAGACTGAGGTGCAAAGTTAAAAATCACACAACACCAGATTATAGTCCAACAGGTTTATTTGTCATCAGGTGACAATCACCTGATGAAGGAGCAGTGCTCTGAAAGGTCGTGCTTCCAAATAAACGTACTGGACTATAACCTGGTCTTGTGTGATTTTAACACTGTTTAAGGAAGGATGTTAATGAATTGGAAACAGTTCAGAGAAGGTTTAATGAGACAAATATCTGGAATTGACTTATTAGGACAGACTAAGGCTCATATCCACTGGAGTTTGGAAAAGTAAGAGGTTACTTTATTAAAATGTACAAGATCCTGAGGGATCTTGACCCAGTGGACGTGGACAAGATTCCCCTTGTGAGAGAATGTAGAATCAAGGATAAGAGTTTAATAATAAAGGGGTGGCAATTTGAAACAGATCCGAGGAATTTTGTTTTTCTCATAGTTGGTCATGAAATTACTTCAAAAGACAATCAAAGCAGGGCCTTCTTTCTATTTTTAAAGGCAGGGACAGATAAATTCATGACAAACTAGGATTATCAGGAGGGACAGGAATATGCAGTAATTAGATCAGACACGAATAGCACAGCAGACTGAGGGGCAGACTGGCCAACTTCTGCTCCTAACTCTCATGTCGGTAAACCAGCAGGAAGGTCATCGCTATCTCCCAGTCAGGAAAGCTGGCCTCTTCCTCACCTGCTAAGGTGGTAACTAATTAGTGTGGTATTGAGGGCATACAAGTGGTAGTTCATAAACCAAGTGAGTGACTTAATTGGGACTTTTTCAATTTGCCAGCAAAGGGACCCTCTCACTCTGAAATGAATCCATGACATGGTGAAAAGGGGAGCAAATATCTGCCCAAGATCAATGAGCCCAATTCCTTCCACTTCTCACTCCCTATCCTGCCATTTCATGAGAGGGAAATATTCCACACAAAGACTGTTGTCTTAATAATTAGAACAGTACTCCTTTCTACAATTTCTTATATTTACTTGGAATGACTGAGTGGAAGACTTGCCTCAATTCAGACTTCAACTATGACTGAAAATGATTTTAAATAAATCGACCTTTTAAAATAACACTCCTACTAACTAACAGTAACACATATGATGTCGGCACTCAATTGCTTCATAGGATCCTCCTCAGTCAACACTTACGTTCTTGGATCTTGGTATGGTGTCCATATGTTGCCCAACTTTAAGCACCATTGAGAAATATATAGAAATACACAGACTTTGAATTTAGTGTTGGCTCTGATGTTACAATTCTCTACAAGCTGAGAATTTACATAACTTACAATAGGCTGAACTAGCACATTAGATTTGGTTGTGTACCTCTTCAATATCAATGTTAAATACTGTCAGGTCAGGTACAGTGCGAGGGTAAAGGTAATTGCAATGATGTATCCTAACCTCCAAAATTCTCCTGCAACTATTCTGAAATTTTAGTTCTCACAGCCAGTTCTTTGATCGCTCTGTAAGGTGTTAAGTGTCACAGTGAGCAATCCTCTTGTACTAATGGAACTGGATTGAATCATACAAATTTGAGACTGATAAATTGCAAGATCAGAAATTGTTAGAGCACTTTAATAAATATGTCAAATGGGACATGGACCATCATACAGAACCAAATATAACTGGAATAACATTTACAGGTATATCTAAAGGTCTGAAGTATAAGGACAAATTCTGAAGAAGGATCACTGAACCTAAAATGTTAACTCTGCTTTCTCTCCAGAGTTGAGTGTGTGGTGCTGGAAAAGCAAAGCAGATCAGGCAGATCAAGGGCAGGAGAATCGACGTTTCAGGCATAAGCCCTTCATCAGGGCTCTTCACAGATGCGGACAGTTTCTCTGGCTATTTTGTTTTGTTTCTGATTTCCAGCATCCACAGTACTTCATTTTTTTTTGTTTATTGATCATGTTACTCTCTGTATGCAAATCCTATGTTAGATCTATAAAAGGTTCACCTGCTGTTCTCCCCCAGAAAGGCCTTGGGTTTTTAATCTGATTTCTCAGCCCCTCCTGGAGGTTGCCTGGTTGTGAAGTGGAGCACGTATCATGGACATTAACATATGAAGTCTCAAAGGAAAACCCTTCAAGAATATGGGTCAACCTCTAAGCTGCATTTAAAAGTGACCTAATAACTTGGTGATTGTGAACATCTTCAGTACAAGGTTGGTGAGCTTTGTGTATTTTCACAACACAGGCTGTACCACCTTGCGTCCAGTCATACGGTACCCAAAAGGAAGATGTTCACTTTGGGAATGCAAAATTGAGGCCGACTACTAACGCAAATATAGCATATTGTGGGAGAGAAAGCGAGGTCAACTAAACACCAAGCTCATGCCACATGATTTTTGAGGCTGGAAGATGGGATTGCTTTATACGTCTCAATGTACAGTATTTGCAGTGGTACGGGTCATGATTGTGTGGCAGAGATTGGATGGAGCACAGGGACATCTCCTGTTGCCTACAGTTCACAACATTCTGAATGACACAAATACCTGTATTGCAAATCCATGCCACAAGTACAGAAGCCTTTCTGAACAGCTTACACAACAGTTTATTAATATAGTTGTAATAGAAACAATATACAATATATACAGCAACAGACATGTCAGCAATGTAAGATGTTCCAGATCCTACATTCTCCCTTTTCAAGTGTCTTCACATAATTCCAACTAAAGGAATGAAAAGGAGTAACTAGTAAACAATGACCTGCAGATGCTGGGAATCTGAAACAAAACTGAAATTGCTGGAGAAACTCAACAGGTCTGGCAGCATCTGTGTGGAGAAAGCAGAGTTAACATTTTGGATCCAGTAACCCTTCATCAGAACTGATTGTAACTAGTGGCATAGACTCTGAAGACAAGGAAAGGGGCGGGGTGTGGGTGGGGAGAGAATGAGCAAGCAGATAGGTGAAGATGACAGCGCAGAGACAGTGAGAGAGAATGGCCCATTAACCTCTCATGTCCTCACTATCCAAGGCCCCAGACACACTTTCCAGGTGAAGTAATGATTCATCTGCACTTCAATCTATTGTATTCACTGCTTGCAATGTGCTTTCCTCTGCACTGGTGAGATGAAATACCTACTAGGCGATTGCTTTGCAGAGCACCTGCATTCTGCCCACAAAGGTGGTTGCATGGCGTTTCAACACCCCACCCTGTTCCCTGGCTAACATCTGTCTCAGGTTTGCTGCAGTGCTCCAGCAAAACTCAGCAGAAGCTGGAAGAACAGCACCTCATTTTTCACTTGGGGACCCTGCAGCCTCTAGGAGTCAATACTGAGTTCAATCATTTTCAGGCCTGAGCACCTTTTCCAATGTCCTTTACCCAGCCCCACACCCTAGGTCTTGCCATCACATGGGTTGCTTTCAGCACAGCCAACCCACTGTCACCCACTAACGCCCCCCATTACCAGTATCTCTTTCTCTCCAGCTCACCACTATCCATTCTTTTTTCCAACTGCTGTTCCCTTTCGCTGGGCTCCACCTCCTTTATCGTTGACTCCTTCCCCCACACTCGTGTCTTTAACATACCCTTGAAGGGCCGCTGGACCCAAAACATTGGCTCTGCTTTCTCTTCACAGATGCTGCCTGACTTGCTGAGTTTCGCCAGCAATTTCTGTTTTATTAAAGAAATAACTAAGTTTGCATGAAAATTTCACGTCTCACAGACAGTGGATTAATTTCTGGAATAAGAATTTCTTGGTAGATTACCGCACCCATCTAGACGCCAAGAAAACAAATTTTTATTTTTAAAAACAGTGCCAATTTTAAATTTACTCGAGTATTAAGTTTAATAACAATACCAAAGTCAATGAAAAATGAATGATTAGTTTCCCGGCAGCTGCTGTACAACCCAATGAGCATTTCCACCAGCAATTGCAGCACTTCTTTGCCATTTTATATTGCAATATCAAACCTGCATCAGTGCGTTTAAAGTTGGCTCAATATTCAATCCATAGTTCAGATTTTCTTACATAAAATAAAAACAACCAGAAGAACATTTAATCAGAGTCGAGAATGGGAGTAGATAATACTATTGGTGGGATCTCTTCATCAATCAAGGTGAGTACTTGTTGGGAACAGTGGTTTCAAGTAGGGGGTCTCATTCAACAATATGGATCTTGAGCTTCCAAGAGTTTGTTCCTTGTCAATTACCTACGATGCAGCATCAATGGTGATTGCCTCTGAAATTCCTGTTCCTTGCTCTGTACAAGTGATATGCAACGATCCATCCCTTTAAAAAAATATGTTGAATGAATGTTAGAATAGCAAACTGACTGAAAACTGATAGACAGTACCAATCTGGACTACTTATTCTTTGGAACTAGAACTGCGTTAGGAACATAGGAACAGGAGTAGGCCATTCAGCCCCTCGAGTCTGCTTCACCATTCAATGGGATCATGGCTGATCTGGTTGTGACCTCAGTTCCACATAACTCTCAACCCCCTTGTCATATGATACGACAATCACAGATGGAGGGAAAATGGTCACACACAGCAGGGACCATCAGCGGTTTAATGATGATACACTAATTTTACTAATGTTTTTCAGGTTACTTTAATTTTGAACCATCTTTCCTGTAAAAACTGCTCTTTCCCAGCGACTACTTATACGTGAATGATGTAAACATTAGTTAGGCCAACATTTGTAAAAAGCTATAATCAGCATTCTTGGAGCAGCAATTCTTTGTGCCATGTTTTACTGCCTCATTAAAATGCTTAAGGGAAGCATCAAGTTTGATTATATAGGCAAATACAGCTTAATGCCTTCTATCTATGCCACAAACCTGCATGTACATACAGCCAATTATTGCATATCTGAAACATTTTGAAAGTGATAAATTAACAATTCAGTTCGAAAGGTCACTAACACTTTGTTTGAACAGCCATTTAACTCCTTAAGTTCTACACAAGATATTATTTATCCATTAGAATGTACAAATGACAATCAAAAGCTGAGCAAAATTAAAAGAGGAAGTACGACAAGTGCCTAACAATGATCCTGCCCAAACAACAAACCTGCAATTTCATGTGATCTTTTACTACATACTTAGAACCACAGTCAACCACTTACCAATCATGAATCCTGTACATGTACTCAAAATGTAACTGCACAATGGAAAGGAAAGGAGATCCTCCTTTAGGAATCTGGGCCAAAAATGCACATCACTGTGACCTTTATAATAGATGGGAGGCAGCCAAGAACATTTTCCTGACCAACAATGCTTTCATTATAATGTGACCAAGTCTGGAGCCGTGACTGATTCAGAGACGAAAGCAGACAGTGGCAGACATTTACCATGATATTTCAGAAGGAGAATATTCCTATCACAAAGAAACAATTTAAAGGGAAGACCTACTTTCCGTGGTAAAATAAAGTAGTTAGGGAAAATATTGAACTTAAGGAAAGTGCATGTAACTGAAAACAAATGAGTTCCAGATAAGATATTGATCAGAATATGAAGAGTGGCATAGAATTACCAAAAGGCTAATAAGAACTAAGAACTTAGAATACAAGAGCAAACTAGCTAGAAATAGAAAAAGAGATACAAAGAGCTTCTGTATCTATTAAAAAAGGCAAAATAACACATTTAAGTGTTGGTTCACGTGAGAGAAAATGGAGAGTTAATTGTTAAAAATAAGGAAATGGTGGATGAAATCAACAAACATTTTGCTTCTGACCTCCCAAGAGGATAAAAACAGTCCATTAACAGAGGGGAACTCAGTAAACTTACAGCCCCAAAGGGGAAGCAGTACAAAACAAACTAATGGAGCTGTGGGCTGTCAAATCTCCAGGATCAGATGGACTGACTTCTGATAGAAGGCAGACTGATAAATGGACTGCATCTTAAAGGAGGCAGCTAATGAGATAGTAGAGTGCAGAGGTGTTAATTTTCTAAAACTGACTGCATTCAGGAAAGTTCCCATCAAATTGAAAAGCAGCAAGTAAAGCCCTTATTTTCACGAAGAAAGGCAAACAGGAAACCATATGCCAGACAGCCTGATATGTGTTGCCTAGGTGCTAGAATCTATAATTAAAGATTATTCAATGATTGAGGATTTCCAGATGGTAAAGTGCCACATCAATATTTTATGTGGAAAATATGTTTACGGTGTAATATATTAACATGAATAGAGTATGGACTGGCTGGCAGAAAACAGAGGGGAGACAGGTGTAGTGGTAATACCAGTGGACTAGCAACCCAGAACCCAAGCCTAATGGTCGGAGGACATGTGCTAGAATCCCATTATGGCAGAGGGAAAAGTTTGAATTCAATAAAAAAACCTGAACTTAAATACGAGCTTAATGATGGCGTGTAACCATCATCAATTGTTGTAAAGACCAATACAGCTTGCTAGTGTCCTTCAGATACCAGAAAGAAAGATGTTATTACTACACAGCCTGGCCCACGTAAGACTCCAGACCCATAACAATCAGGTTGACTCTTAACTGCACTCTTAAATGATCCAGCAAACCAGTCGCTTCCAAGCCAGTTAAGGGTGGGCAATAAATGCTGGCCTAGCCAGTGGTGTCCAAGACCCATGAACAGATAATAAAGAAGGCTTTTTGCCCAACTGACAGAATGTAATGAGTGGAATTCCACAGATGTCTGTGCTGAGGCCCCAACTTATTCCATTTGAATTCAGTGACTGAGAAGAGGAGAACAAGGACAGTGAGGAAGGTGCGTGTTGAAGAAGACACAAGCAGTTTGCAGATATATCTCGGTTGGTGCAGTGAGTAGTCAAAAATTTGGGCATCCTCGTGCAGAAATCACAAAAAGCTGGTGTACAGGTTCAGCAGGTAATAGGGATGGCAAGTGGAATGTTGGTCTTTAATTTAAATGGAGTATAAAAACAGGGAAGTCCTGTGAAAATGACACATGGCACTAGATAGAGCAAACCTGTATCTCCATACATGTGACAACAATAAATCAAATCAGATCAGACCAGAGGTACAGATCCTATTCCTTGTCAGGGCATAGGCACGCAGACTTGAACCTAGGGGCCAAGTACAACTGTCCATCAATAGAGTTCACGTTTTTTCCACTTTCACCATTTAGAACTCAGTAATATTGTTGGCAGTGGTAAGTGTTATGTACAATTGCAAATCTTTGCATTAAAAGCTGGTGTCTCTTGACTCACTTTAAACTCAGTTCAAATTTTAATCAATTTCCTCTTGCAGTATTATCTCCCAAACAAACAGTTCTTCCAGCTGCCCAAGTGGCTGAGGATTGGTGCAGATTTAAATCATAGCAATGAGAAAAGTCAAGGTTTAGTGACTGGTTTGTACTGAGTCAGTAATTCTCTACCTTGGCAGCATTTAGAGGAGCTACAGCATGGCATGCTGGATAGGAAAAGAAATAAACACACTAAGGGTTACCTTTCCTAAATGGTAATCAGAGAATCTTGCTGCAATCAAACAATAATATTTGGCTGAGACATCATACTTGAATGTCTCCGCACAGTCGCTAGCCATAAAAATGAAAAACAGCCCTAGGGACTGGGAGAAAAAGGGAGAATTATATTGAAAGATAATTGATGGCTATGGAATCACACATCTTTAGGACAGAAAGAAAAACTTGTTAAAATATCCCACAAAACACTCTCAAACTCTCCTAAAATAAACTTTGAAACACATACCTTTTCATGGTGAGAACAGAGAGAATGTCATGGTTGCCGTCTTCTTTCAGTTGTAAATCTTTGAGTACAATCTAATCAATGAAACAAAATTAAAACAATACTATAAAGGGTAGAATGGAGTATTTTAATCATATATCTGATCAAAATACTACAATTATTGCATAATAAACCACCCACTGTCTTCCCAGGTGTAAAACTGGTTTCATCTCCAGATTGTCCAAAACATGATACTTAATTCTACTTTTAAAACAGTATCTCAGGGGTCTGGACGATGCTGCAAATTGCGCAATCAGCAGCAAACGTTACCCACTTCTAACCTTACAATAGGAAAAAGGCCAGTCTCTGTGGAATTTGTTCTCCATTCAAATTTTATTGAAGAGACTCATTCTACCATTGTGCTTTTTCTATTTGCTTATTTCATCTGTATTTATTTACGTCAGCACAATGTACCGATGCTATTAGCAATATATTTGATTATTCTTTTTCTTTTTCACAGCTTGGGTTTAAAAAAAGTAAAAATGTGTTGCTGGAAAAGCGCAGCAGGTCAGGCAGCATCCAAGGAACAGGAAAATCGACATTTCGGGCATAAGCCCTTCTTCAGGAATGAGGAAAGTATGTCCAGCAAGCTAAGATAAAAGGTAGGGAGGAGGGACTTGGGGGAGGGGCTTTGGAAATGCGATAGTTGGAGAGAGGTCAAGGTGAGGGTGATAGGCCGGAGTGGGGTGGGGGGGAAGAGGTCAGGAAGATGATTGCAGGTTAGGAAGGCAGTGCTGAGTTCGAGGGATTTGACTGAGACAAGGTGGGGGGAGGGGAAATGGAGAAATCCGAGTTCATCCCTTGGGGGTGGAGGGTTCCCAGGCAGAAGATGAGGCGCTCTTCCTCCAACCGTCGTGTTGCCATGGTCTGGCGATGGAGGAGTCCAAGGACCTGCATGTCCTTGGTGGAGTGGGAGGGGGAGTTAAAGTGTTGGGCTACGGGGTGGTTGGGTTGGTTGGTCCAGGTGTCCCAGAGGTGTTCTCTGAAACGTTCCGCAAGTAGGCGGCCTGTCTCCCCAATATAGAGGAGGCCACATCAGGTGCAGCGGATGCAATAGATGATGTGTGTGGAAGTGCAGGTGAATTTGTGGCAGATATGGAAGTGTCCCTTGGGGCCTTGGAGGGAAGTAAGGGGGGAGGTGTGGGCGCAAGTTTTGCATGCAACACGACTTTAAAAAAAGTAAAACAATTTGTATTTCCAGAACTTCAGCTGGAATAGCAAACAAGATGTCTTACTTAAGGTGCTTGTGTTCAAAAAACAACTTTTCCAGATAGGGTTCCTTGCCTTTTATATGACCTCCGTTATTGTATATAATTACATGGTTACAAGGACAGCAGAAGATCAGCACACAGCATCACTGGATTCACCAATTACACTTTATTTTACAGCTATATCTTAGCTTCGCTCTACACCTTCCTTTGCCAGCTCAATTGGGAAAAAAGACCATCACATCAACAAACAATAAATAATAAAAACAAGTAAACTCTGGAAGGAAACAACTCTTGGTCCACAAATGCCAAACACTGGAACAACTGTCTAACAGAAATAGAGTAATCAAAACCTAAACTGAACTAGCATCCCTTTTGGAAATAAAACATACATTGGTCATGTTATTTATGAGTTTTAGCTACAACAGCATGCCAAAATCTAGTCACCTGCAATGTTAACCTTGCCCTTGATAATAGAAATTTTTTTTCCATCTACACTGTGCAACAAAATCATGAACTCACTTTTCATACATAGAATCAGCATTTTACTAGACATAATCCAGAGGAAATCTTCAGAATTCATCGAATGAACACTTGTAATAATTTTGTTTTTTTAAAGCCAGTCAGGTCTGGATAGTTGTTGGCAGCTACAACAAACTGATTAAAATCAGCATTCTTGTGCAAACCTGCTATTGCACTGGAAGCAAAGAAAAAGGGGCGGGGAGGGTGACTGCAAAACATAAATGTTCCAAAATTCCCTGACAACCTCAGCAATTAATGACAACTTAGTGAGTTTAATTCCAAAGACATGCATCCTACTAAAAAGACAGACAGATGGGTGGGGTGGGTTGCTTGCCTTCTTAATAAGAAATGAAATTAAATCGATGTGAAGATCAAGAGAAGCTGGATAGACTGGGACTTTTTTCACCAGAGTGTAGGAGGTTGAGAGGTTACCTTGTAGAGGTTTATAAAATCATGAAGGGTATAGATAAGGTAAACGGCAGGTGTTTTTGTTTTCCCCCAGGGTGGGCAAGTTCATGACTTGGGAGCGTATTTTTAAGGTGAGAGGAGAAAAGTTTAACAAAAGACATGAGAGGCAATTTTTCTTATACAGACAGCAGTTCGTGTGTGGAATGAACTTCCAGAGATGGATGCGGGTACAGTTACAGTGTTTAAAAGACATTTGGATAAATTCATGACTAGAAAATGTTTGGAGGGATATGGGCAGGTGCAACTAGTTTAGTCTGGGATTATGTTATGCATGAACTGGTTGGACTAAAAGGTCTGTTTCTGTGCTTTAGGACTCTAAGTGATCTGAGGTGAGAAAGTGCAGAATCTGCGGACATACAGATGAGGAACCACAAAGGGAAAAAAAACCCCGAATGAGAGTGGTGTATGGGCCTCCTAGCAGTAGTCCAGATGTGGGGAAGAAAATAAAACCAGGAGACAGAAAATGCATGCAAGAAAGGCACTATTACAGGGTCTATTGAGGGACTTCAATATGCAGGTGGACTAGGAAAATCAGGGTGGTTGTGATCTCAAGAAAAGGAACTTATGGAATATTTACAGGATGGTTTCTCTGGAGCAGCTTGTGGTTGAGCCCATGGGAACAGGCAATTCTGCATTTGGTGATGCGTAATGAGGCAGACTTGATTAGGGAGTTGAAGATGAAGGAACCCCGAGGGGACAGTGACCACAATACGATAAAATTCATCGAGGGTTGAGGGGGAGAAATTAGAATCAGATGTAACGGTATTACAGCTAAGTAAAGTTAACTACAAAGTCATGAGGGAGGAGCTGACCAGAATTGATTGGAAAGAGAGTCTATCACAGAAGATAGTGGAGCAGAGTAATTCAGGAGGTACAGCAGAAGTTCATCTTAAGGAACATGAAACATACTAAGGCAAGGACAACCATGGCTGACAAGGGATCTCAGGAACAGCAAATACATAAGAGAAAAAGCATACAATGTTGTGAAGCCAAAGGATTGGAAAACCTTTCAAAGATCAGTAGAGGATAACTAAAAAGTAACAGGGCCGGGGGGGGGAGACACACACAACATGAGGGTAAAAAAGAGACAAGAAATTTTTACACTATATAAAAAGGTGACAGGAGTGATCACTGGACTGGGGCAGCATGGTGGCTCAGTGGTTAGCACTGCTGCCTCACAGCGCCAGAGACTTGGGTTCGATTCCAGCCTCAGTTGACTGGAGTTTGCACATTCTCCCTGTGTCTGTGTGGGTTGCCTCTGAGTGCTCCAGTTTCCTCCCACAATCCAACAATTTGCAGGTTAGGTGAATTGGCCGTGCTTCATTTCCCGTAGCGTTAGGTGCATTGGGGAAGTGAGTCTGGGTGGGTTACTCTTCAGAGGATCAATGTGAACTTGTTGGGCCAAATGGCCTGTTTCCATACTGTAGGGAATCTAATCTAAAAATAAATTAGCCTAGAGAAGTAGTAATAGGGAAACCATGAAATGATGGACAAACTGAATAGGTACTCTGCATTAATTTACAGTGAAAGACACCGGTAGCATACCAGAACTTCAAAAGATTCAGGGGGCAGAGGTGAGTGCAGTGGCCATTACTATGGAGCACATACTGTGGAACTGGAAAGGCCTGAGGTGGATAAGTCACCTGGACCAGATGGACTAATCCCAGAGTTATGAAGGAGATAGATGAAGAAATTATGAAGGCACTAGTGCTGATCTTTCAGGAATTAGTGGAGTCAGAGAGGATCCCAGGGGATTGGAAAATGGCTAATGTAATGTCTATTTAAGAAGGAAGGGAGGTAGAAGGGAACTTAACAGCCAGTTAGCCTGTCCCTGATCGTTGGTAAGGTTTGAGAGTCCATTATTATGGATGAGATTGCGGACTACTTGGAAGTACACGGTCAGAGTCAGCACAGCTTCATCAAGGGAAGGTCATGCTTGAAAGATCTGTTAGAATTCTTTGAGGTGGTAATGAGCAAGTTAGACAAAGGAGAGCCAGCAGTAGTGATCTATTTGGATTTCCAGAAGGCCTTTGACAAGGTGCTACATAGGAGGCTGCTAAATAAGACAAGAGCCCACGGTGTTATGGACAAGGTACTGGTATTGATAGAGGACTGGCTGACTGGCAGAGACTAAGAGCGCGGATAAAGGGGCTCATTTTCAAGCTGGTGACTGGTACGGTTCCTCAGGAATAAGTATTGGGACTGCAGCTATTCACATGAACAATGTGAATGAAGAAACTGAGGGCACTGTTGTGAAGTTTGCAGATGACACAAAGGTATGTGGAGAGGCAGGTAGTGTTGAGCGAGCGGGGAGGCTGCTGAAGGACTTGGACAACTTAAGAGTGCGCAAAGAAGTGGCTGACAGAATACAATGTGGAAAAGCATGAGATATATACTTTGGTAGGAAGAATAGAGGCATAGACTATTTTCTTAATAGGAAAAGGCTTTGGAAATCTGAAGCACAAAGGGACATAGGTATCCTGGTTCATGATTCTCAAGGTTAACAGACAGATTCAGATAGCAGTCAGGAAAGAAAATGAGAAGGGCCAGAATACAAGAGTAGAGATGTATGGTTGAGGCTGTATAAAACTCTGGTCAGATTGCACTTGGAATATGGTGAGCAGTTTTGGGCCTCCTATCTAAGGAAGGATGCGCTGACCTTGGAGGGGGTCCAGAGGAGCTTTACATTATTTATGTTAATTTACCGTTAAATTAACCTGTTGGACTACGTATAACTGGACAAGAGGATGAGGACAAGGTCAGTTCAGGCTTGGTGATGAAATCCAAAATCAAACAGTTTGCCAAACCTAGGTGCCTAAGGTGGCCCAGTAAAAAAAAACTCATTAGCATCTGCGGAAATATAGCTTCACACAACATGGAGGCTTTTGTTTTCCAAAAAGTATCAAGTGCTGTGAGAGTTTTCTGCCTCTCCTCTTTCACAATTTCTCTCTTCCAGATTTTCAGAAGGCTTGTTTAAGAGTAGATTTGTGGCCCCTCAATTCTGCTCAACAATTCAATAAGATCATGCCTGATCTGCGGCTCAGTGGTTAGCACTGCTGGCTCAGAGCACCAGGATCCCGGGTTCAATCCCAGCCTCGGGTGACCGTCTGTGTGGAGTTTGCACATTCTCTCCATGTCTGTGTGGGTTTCCTCCCACAATCCAAAGATGTGCAGGTCAGGTGAATTGGCCATGCTAAATTGCCCCATTAGTGTTAGGTCAATTGATCAGAGGGAAATAGGATGGGTGGGTTACTCTTTGGAGGATTGGTGTGGACTGGTTAGGCCGAAGGGCCTGTTTCCACACTGTTCGGGAATCTAACATAATCTTAAATCTAATTCCTCACAGAATACCCCAAACCTCTTGATTTCTTTACATCTGAAGAATCTTTTCAATCCCAACCTTCCTTGTGCTCTTTGACAGAGTGCGCACATCCTTCTGGAGTACAGAATTATTACAGTAAAGACTCAAAGTAAAACACTGACCTGTGCTAATTTGTTTCTTTCTGTCTCACAACCTTTCTCCGCAGACTCATACAGTTCAAGGCAGACAGAAGAAACATTTCCTGGTGCTTGAAAAGCATGATGTTTTCTTGCTGGTAATGGAGTACCTGATGGAAACACCACCTTATATGTGTCAGATCCAGACTCATCACTCTCCTACAGGAAAGTAAAAGGATAAAATAATATACAAGCAACTGGCAATAATGGTTAAACAATGATTTTACTGCATTATTAGAATTGTTTACAAGATAAAGCATCTTGAAATCTTGATTTTTTTTTAAAAACTAGAGAAAGTAATTGCTTCATCAAAGCAATATAGGATAATATTCATAATAAAAATATTGAGCACAATCTGATTCCTCTGTAAGCCAGATTTAATAATTTGCAGCTGAAACTTCAACAATGGATTAAATATTACACTGTGAAAGGTTATGGATACTCATTTTTGCAAGTGAAACAGTAACATGAAGGGCAGCACAGTTATCAGATCGAAAGGACACCACTACAGGCAAATGACAAATAAATATACATTCTGTAATGCACTGGTTTTCATTAAAACTGTTCGTAAATCATAGGGTGTCAACTGTAAGTTACACAGATAGGTGTTTGGAGAATTAGATACGGCATTGAAAACTCATTAAAGACGTTTTTTGCGCCTGGAATCACAGATATCAGATTTTAATACCTTAGCAACAATGTTGCGTGCAGAGCACTCCACAATTACAGATTCTTCTTCCAATGAACTGTTCTCCTTCCCTAGTAGCAATGCAGCCTCAATAGCTGCACCAACAGCTATCACTTCATCTGAGGGGATGGAATTTAACAGATCAACATCTGGGAACAGATCTCGAATCATTTGCTGCAATTTTGGAATACGTGCAGAGCCACCACAAAGAACAACCTAAAAAGAATGAAAGATACTACATTAACACGCAAGGAATTACTCAAAAGGTGCTGGAATCTGGAATGGATTACATGGGAGGGAGTTAAGATGGGAAACCTCAAACTTTAAACAGTACTTGGAGAAGCATGTAATAACATTCAAAGGTATGGGCCAAGTGTTAGAAAGTGGGATTAGTGTAGGTTTCAAATAGTTTTTGATGGGGCAGACTCGATGGACCATGGAGCTTCCACTATACTACATGATTCTAATTAGAACAAACAAATTTATTCTGAGTTGGGGGTGGGGTGGGTTTTGGTGGTGATTGTTGAGGACAGTGTGGGAGCTTCTAACATTTTCCCTATGGCAGATGTTAAGCTAATTGGCCCATAGTTTCCTGGTTTCTGTTTCAATTCCTTTTTGAATATAGTAGTCATATTTGCTATTTTGCAACCTTAAAAGAAGTGATGAGTGAGATAGCTGAAGCATTGCTTTTAATTTTCTAAAATGCCCTCGATAGAAAAAAGGGTTAAAAACTGTTATTAAATTTATAGCTGAACACTTGGATAAGTTCAAGGTGATCAGAGACAGAGTTAACATGGTTTCGTGAAAGGGAAATCATGTTTAAACAATTTATTAGAGCATTTGAGGAAGTAATAAGTGTTGTGGATAAAGGGGGATTTTCCAGAAGGTATTTAATAGGATGCTGCAAAGGATATTGTGGAAAATAAAAGCTCATTGCATAGGGAGAAGGGTAGGTGTGGAGAGGGTATTTCCACTGTTTACAATAAGACCAGATGCAATTTATTTGACAGCAAAGCATGCTTGGAAGGCTGAATGGCATACTCCTGTTTCTATTTTGTATGCTAACTACAGCATCCAACATTTTGACATTTCTAAGTTTTAAATCAGGTTTCAAACAAACAGGGGGGTTCATTGTGTCCTACAGATATTTATGTAAAAATCAGCAACAGTAACAGATATGTTGCTGTGGAAATTTGCCATGTAGAAATTGGCATTTGGGTTTCATACATTACAATAGTGACGACATTTCAAGAGTCCTACATGGACTGTAAAGTATTTTTGTGATACAAGAAATGTCATTTAATATATATTTTAATTTCATTTATGTTTGACCTTGGATTTTTGCATTTGTGCATTTGAACTCATGGCATATGACGTTTCTGTGCATTTGAAGGAGTTTAATGATTAACTTGCAAGTATTTCTGTAGCAATAGTGATTTTAAAATAAAGTGCAAGAATGGTAGTTTTGAAGGCGCATAGGAATGTTTATGTTGGGAGAGTCAATGAGCAAACAAAATAAAATGTAGTGCATTGGAACAGTCTGGAAGCTGTTGGGCTTAGACTCAGGCTTGAAACAAAAGCTTTGGGCAAGACTTAGCTTTGGAAAAGTATTAAATTAATGATATTTAACATGATCACTGCTCAACATCTGATCACTGTAGTAATCAAAGCCACATACAAATTGCTTTAAGTGAAGAGTTGGATTGGAATGCTTGGAGAGTCTACATGAATAGCTGGAACTAAAACTAGCCAAACACACTCAGTATTGTACACTTCCTTCAATTAAATCTGATTGTACACTCTGGTGTTATTGAAATTAACTTTTTTTTTTCAGTAGAGAGAGGGGACTATTTACACTAGCCCTAAAATTAGAGCGAGTCAGAACTTTATTTTTATTGCCTTTTCCACATCCATTAAGCACTATTGAGGTTCTTCAACTCAGTAACGTAAGTAACAGGATTTCCTAAAGTGTTTTCTTGAGCACATAACCTATCAATTTTTTTTCAGATTAGATTACTTACAGTGTGGAAACATGCCCTTCGGCCCAACAAGTCCACACCGACCCGCCGAAGTACAACCCACCCATACCCCTACATTTACCCCTTACTTAACACTACGGGCAATTTAGCATGGCCAATTCACCTAACCTGCACATTTTTTTTGAACTGTGGGAGGAAACCGGAGAACCCGGAGGAAACCCACGCAGACACAGGGAGAACGTGCAAACTCCACACAGTCAGTCGTCTGAGGCGGGAATTGAACACGGGTTTCTGGCGCTGTGAGGCAGCAGTGCTAACCACTGTGCCACCGTGCCATCAATGATACATCATGTCTATTAATAACATAAGAGATTAATATTATCTTACAAATAACAAATATTTTCCTTTATAACTATTACTTTCAAAAAGGATGTGCACACATAAATAGCAATCATGTTTTCAACAAATTGGCACAATAGGCCAAGTCATTTTACTTCTGAGACTTGGATAATTTCCGTCCCCGACCTTTGGATAGATGTTTGCTTTGTGTATTGACTATGACCATCTGTTTCCCATATTGCCCTCTATTTGTTTTTGGAGGGGAGGGGAAGACAGGAGTGTATGCCCACTGCATGGTCAGAGTGTCACATCAGCAGAGGTCCAATTGTTCATGTTTTCCTCATCTCACACTGAACATGTGTTGCTTGTTTCTGAGGTTGAGGCTAGCATATAGAGAACCAGACTGGAACAGTTTAATTGCAGAAAGCCTCACATCAAAATAATCTAACAGTGCTACGACTGGCATTGAATAAAAGCTACTCTGAATGGCCACCTTAGAGGTCACAAGAATGGATGGCAAAGTAACTATGATTGTGGGATAGTTGGGGTTGTTTCCTGCCTTTTGATGGAGCAAAACAAATAAGTTACTTTGAATCCACTGTATGCTATATTAAGAGCACGTCATGTTATTAAAGAGTGCTTTACAAAAGAAATGGGAACAGTTTCTTTAGATTAGCATCCATTCACATAATGTCAACATAACCGGATTGATTTATATGTACACAAGTTGTTACAGTGTAGATTTATGAGCAAGATTTATGCTAATGTTGATTTGGTATGATTAGTATGGATGTTAGGTAAGGAGTAGTTATTCACAAGTTGATTATTGTGATGATTTTATACAATGCGAGAACGTTTCAAATAAATATGTTCTCTATGAATATTAAAGTCTATACTGCTTAAACCAACTGTACATTCATCTGTGGCAGGAGTATTTTACTGGCATAAAACAACATAGATTTATGACCTTTAGCAGCAAAAAAATACAGAATATTTATCACTCCCATTATTCTGTATTGACAAGTGAAAGAGAGAGCAGTAGAACCTGGAGGTAGTTCAGTGGGTCTTTTGCCTTGCTAACTGGAAGCTTGACAAAGTTTGAAATTCAAGGGTTAGGTCAACATTTATTGTTAAGCATCTCCAATGCAAACCTTAGATATTTCACCTCTGGAGAGTCCAGCTTCTTCTACAAGCTTCTGAATAGGTTGAACACTTTGAATGAACAATGCAGAACATACAGATTCAAATCTTGCTCTGAAAAAAATTAAAATAAAAAGACAGCCTGCTGCCCATAAAAAATTTCAAATTCTAGAGTACACCGCAGCTTTATTGAGTTGTAAAATGTTAGATAGCTTCTAGATTTGTTGCTCATGGAAAGAATAGTCATATAAAACCCAGCTCGTGTACTTCAGTTTAATATCGTACTTCATTCAAGTTAACCATAAAAATTGCTTCAAAATGGCTATAGGTTTATAAGTGAGGATAATGTTGAAATGTTCAATCAGAAAAATCTAGCCTAACAGTAAGAAGGTTAATTACTAACAGAAAACACTGTCTTCTTTCATTGGTGCTTGGATCAAAGGAGATCGAGGGAAGATTCAAAATTGTGAGTCCTCACAGAATGGATAAAGAGGATTTACTTTATAGCAAAGTGCTCAATAACCAGGGCATTGTTATGAATGTGAGATTTTATAAGACTAAGTTTAAAAACTGTCAATTTCATTGAAGCTAGAATGAAGAGATGAAAGGAAGGATCAGGTGACCTATTCAGAAGTCAGCCTCACAACAGGAGTCGGTGGCTTGGTTTCCATGGAGATGGGGTGAGGGGTGGTGCTAGCCAACAGACTTGCTGAGCAATCAACTTTCAGACTCCAGAAGAGTTGTTAAAGCTGCCATAACTAGTCATGGGTTCGGAAACGGAGCCACAGCTGCTCAATACCAATCCAGAATTAACTAAGAGTGCAAAGTGTCCCTTTTTCTCAAATTGTAACAAGCCTTCTAGGAAATAAGTAGCTAGAAAATGCAGGCACCAAGGAAATTGAACATTAAAACCTCTAGAACAATACACTAGAGATGGAAGCCTTTCATCTCAGTCTCTGGTGTTTGGTGCTGTCGAGCTAGAAGCTTCATATAGAGGTCTAATATTACAATAATTGGTCTACTAATAAGGTTCAACATCAACACGTCTCTTGGCCTCTCACAACTAAATACATACCTGGATATACTGCAGTCAAAATCTAAGCCTTCATGAAGTGAATCTAAAAAACAGTTGGAACTTCCCAAAGTTGACAATGTGTGCTTCGCAACTTCAGCACTATTAATAAGTTTCATCATGGCTCTCGTATTGCTCTTAACATCGTGCTTAAACAATCTGTTATAAAATAAAAAGTTTAGAATTTCATTCTTGCAGAAGTGGAGTCAGTGTTGAAAGTGATCCAACATTATCTCTATTTCTTCTGTATAAGCTCTTACCTCTGGAATTCTGAAGCTAAATAGAGTGCCAATGCTTCCGTGAAACACTCTCCTCCTATGCTGTCATCAGTATGTGAGGCAAGGACTCTGTACATGCCACTATTTATCTCTACTATTGTAACAGATAGTGATGATCCACCAAGTTTGTAAACCAGTGCATTACTATACACGGATAGAGAAAAAGATAAAATTACATGAAAACTGTATATTCCATTGCTTATCTCGCACAAAATGAGTTTACTCAACTGAAAGCCAGAAATAGTTGGGTTACATAACCAAACTCAATGTTTAAGTGCAGATAATCACATTGCTTTGAACAATTAAACTGAATGAGATACTATCCCTGAGATTATACAGCAGCTCTATTAGAGCCCATCAGCAGATTTAGTTTGTGGCTGAATCATCTAATGAAAATGTCAATTAATTAAAAAATAATACATGTATAAATCCCATTTCAATTCACAAAATTGTAAATAACACAAAGTAATATGAAGTATGGCAATGCAAATATTTATAGAACTAAAACTAACCATTCCATGACATCTAGTGAATTAAAATGCTTCAAGTAAAAGTACACCATTAAAATATCAAAATACACCACCTCTTCTCAGTAGGTGACTCCTGTCCAACTCCAAATGCAAGAAGAGCTGCTGCAGGTTCATGAACCAATCGCAAGACATTGAAACCAGCTGCTTGGGCTGCCTGTCTACAAAACAAAGCATATAGGACATAGTCTGACACAGATGGTTCAATAATGAAAATCTCCAATCAAAGAAAGAGTGCTGGAAATCTGTTTCCTCCCCGAAATAGGGGTTAGTTAATTACTAAGATAGCTACTTATTAACTATAGTAGACGAGGCAGTGATGACAAGAACAGAGGAGGTTCTCGTCAAAAGGAAGAAGGCAGCTTACGTAAGGTGGAGGTAGCAAGGGTCAAGCACAATTTTAGAGGTTTACAGGCTTGCTAGGAAGGAGCTCAAAAATGGACTGAGGAAAGCCAGGAGGGGACACGAAAAAGACTTGGCAAGAAAGATTAGGGAGAACCCAAAAGCATTTTACTCATACATGAGGAATAAGAGAATTATCAGGGAGAAGGTAGGGTTGATCAGGGATAGCGGAGGGTACTTGTGCGTGGAGTCTGAGCAGATAGGGGAAGCCCTAAATGAGTTTTTTGCTTTGGTTTTCACGAAGGAAAGGTACTTTGTTGTGAATGAGAACTGTGAGGAGCTGGGATATGGGCTTCAACAGACCAAGATTAAGGAAGTTGATGTGCAAGAAATTTGGCTAACATTAAGATTGATAAGTCCCCAGGGCCAGACCAGATTTATCCTGAGTTGCTCCAAGAAGCGAGAAAGGAGGTTGCTAAGCCGCTGAAGATCTTTGCTTCCTCACTCTCCATGGGAGTCATACCAGAGGATTTGAAGGAGGCGAAAGGTGCTCCTCTTTTCAAGAAGGGGAATAGGGAAATCCCTAGCAATTACAGACCAGTTAGTCTTACATCTGTGGTCAACAAAGTTTTGGAAAGAATTCTGAGGGATAGGATTTATGACTATTTGGAAAAGCACAATATGATTAAAGGCAGTCAGCATGGCTTTGTGAGGGGCAGATCATGCCTCACAAATCTTATTGAGATCTTTGAGGAGGTGATGAGACATGTTTACAAAGGTCATGCAGTGGATGTGGGGTACATGGACTTCAACAAGGCATTTGACAAGGTTCCTGACCATAGGCTCATTCATAAAGTCAGGAGGTATGGGATACAGGAGATTTGGCTATCTGGATTCAGAATTGGCTGGCTGACAGAAGGCAGAGAGTGGTGGTGGATGGAAAGTATTCTGCCTGGAGGTCAGTGGTGAGTGGCGTCCCGCAGGGCTCTGTTCTTTGGACTCTGCTCTTTGTAGTTTTTATAACTGACTTGGATGAGGAGGTTGAGGGGTGGGTTAGTAAGTTTGCTGATGATACAAAGGTTGGAGGTGCCGTTGATAATATCAAGGGCTATTCATAGAGTCATAGAGATGTACAGCATGGAAACAGATCCTCCGGTCCAACCCGCCCATGCCTACCTGATATCCCAACCCAATATAGTCCCACCTTCCAGCACCCGGCCCATATCTCTCCAAACCTTTCCTATTCAATTACTCATCCAGATGCCTTTTAAATGTTGCAATTGTACTAGCCACCACCACTTCCTCTGGCAGCTCACTCCATACACGTATCATCCTCTGCGTGAAAAAGTTGCCCCTTAGGTCTCTCTTATATCTTTCTCCTCTCACTCTAAACCTATGCCCTCTAGTTCTGGACTCCCCCACCCCAGGGAAAAGACTTTGTCTATTTATCCTATCCATACCCCTCATAATTTTGTACACCTCTACAAGGTCACCCCTCAGCCTCCGACGCTCCAGGGAAAACAGCCCCAGCCTGTTCAGCCTCTCCCTATAGCTCAAATCCTCCAACCCTGGCAATATCCTTGTAAACCGTTTTGGAATCCTTTCAAGTTTCACAACATCTTTCCGATAGAAAGAGACCAGAACTGCACGCAATATTCCAACAGTGGCCTAACCAATGTCCTGTACAGCCGCAACATGTCCTCCCAACTCCTGTACTCAATACTCTGACCATTAAAGGAAAGCATACAAATGCCTTCTTCACTATCCTATCTACTTTCAAGGAGCTATGAACCTGCACTCCAAGGTCTCTTTGTTCAGCAACACTCCCGAGGACCTTACCATTAAGTGTATAAGTCCTGCTAAGATTTGTTTTCCCTAAATGCAGCACCTCGCATTTATCTGAATTAAACTCCATCTGTCACTTCCAAGCCCATTCATCCATCTGATGCAGATCCTGTTGTAATCTGAGGTAACCCTCTTCGCTGTCCACACATCTTCAATTTTGGTGTCATCTGCAAACTTATTAACTACACCTCTTATGGTCACACCCAAATCATTTATATAAATGACGAAAAGTAGTGGACCCAGCACTGATCCTTGTGGCACTCTACTGGTCATTGCAGACTGCAGTGCGACATTGACAGTATGTAGAGCTAGGCTGAGAAATGGCAGATGGAGTTCAACCTGGATAAATGCAAAGTGATGCACTTTGGAAGGTCAAACTTGAATGCTGAATATAGGATTAAAGATAGGATTTTTGGCAGTATGGAGGAACAGCAGGATTTGGTGTTCAAATGCATAGATTCCTAAAAGTTGCCACCCAAGTGACTAGGGACGTTAAGAAAACATATGGTGTTTTGGCTTTCATTAACAGGGGGATCGAGTGTAAGAGCCGCGAGGTTTTGCTGCAGCTCTACAAAACCCTGGTGGGACCACACTTGGAATACTGTTTCCATTTCAGGTTGCCCTATTATAGGAAAGAGGGTGCAAAGGAGGTTTACGAGGATGCTAGCCTGGACTGGAGGGCTTGTCTTATGAGGAGAGGTTGTCAGTGCTTGGACTTTTGTCTCTGGAGAGGAGGAAGAGAGGTGACCTGATCAAGGCGTACAAGGTAATGAGAGTTGATAGCCAGAGACATTTCCCCCAGGCAGGATTGACTGCCACGAGGGGTCATAGTTTTAAGGTGTTAGGAGGAAGATATAGAGGAGACATCGTAGATAGGTTCTTTACACAGACAGTTGTGAATGCATGGAATGCTTTGCCAGCTGAGGTGGTGGAAGCAGAATCATTAGGGACATTTAAGCGACTGCTGGACATGCACATGGATAGCAGTGAGTTGAGGGGTGTGTAGGTTAAGTTACTTTATTTTAGATTAGGATTAATCATCGGCACAACATCGAGGGCCTAAGGGCCTGTACTGTGCTGTACCTTTCTATGTTCTATAGTACTCAGGCTAAAACAAAGCACAAAGTTAACACAGAAGAATCTCTCAAAAAAAATTAGAAACAAGAAGGAACTATAGCAAGATATGAGCCAACAAAAAGACATGAGCCAAACATTTAAATGCACGGACTGATGACAATTAAGTGGTTCAGTCTGAATGTTTATGATTGGATAGATTAAGGTCGGCCTAGCCTACCTTAATACATTTTTCTGGTTCTTGCCAAAGTCTAGTGGGACAGTCACGACAACATCATTTGCATCAGAGCCCAATGCTGATTGCGCAGTTTCTGTAAACAAAAATCAATTGACCAACAAGAAATTTTTTTAAAAGCTGCAAACTAGGTTAGGTTATGTGATTGTAAAGCATCATCATTAATGCTGTACGCTACAATTACAAGCTGGGTCACTAGCCCAAACTTCATGATCACACTACCTCCTTGACTTGTTACAATGGTCCAACAAAGCTTAATGCCAAATAAAAACTGAAAGAGTGGCGGATACTGTAAATCAGAAACAAAAACAGAAGTTGCTGGAAAAGCTCAGCAGGTCTGGCAGCATCTGTGGAGAGAAATCAGAGTTAATGTTTCGGGTATGGTGGCCCTTCCCCAGAACTGGAGGGTCACTGGACCTGAAAAACATTAACTTTGATTTCTCTTTACAGATGCTGACAGACCTGCTGAGCTTTTCCAGTATCTTCTGTTTTTGTTAAAGCTCAATGCAAGCTGGAGGAACAGCAGCTCCATTTTCCACTTAGGCATTTTACAGCCTCCAGGACTCCACATGGTGTTCAACAACTTCAGAGCATGACCGTGTTCCTAGCATTGCTCTCAGCAGAGTGGACCCATTTTCTCCTTTCCACATCTATTATTTCCACCTATTTCTCATCTCTCTCTCTCCTTAATACTCTGACCATTAAAGGAAAGCATACAAATGCCTTCTTCACTATCCTATCTACTTTCAAGGAGCTATGACCCTGCACTTCAAGGTCTCTTTGTTCAGCAACACTCCCTAGGACCTTACCATTAAGTGTATAAGTCCTGCTAAGATTTGTTTTCACTAAATGCAGCACCTCGCATTTATCTGAATTAAACTCCATCTGTCACTTCCAAGGCCAGATTACCTCAGATTACAACAGGATCACTGTACTATGTTTGCTTTGCTCTGCACACCATCGCTATTCATTCTATTTGTTCCTCACCCCGTCAGACATTAGCATTAAAAAAAACAGCTTTTTCTATTCTCTTTTAGTTCTGAAGGAGTCAGATTGAATTGAAATATTTACTATTTTCTTTTCATAAAGATGATGCCACCATGGCTGAGTTTCTCCTGCATTTTCAGTTTTATCTGAGATTTCATTGTTTGCTTACATAATTTTATTTCACCAGGTTATAGTCCAACAGGTTTATTTGGAAGCACTAGCTTTCGGAGCACTGCTCCTTAACCACCTGATGAAGGAGCAGCGCTCTGAAAGCTAGTGCTTCCAAATAAACCTGTTGGGCTATAACCTGGTGTTGTGATCTCTAACCTTAGATTGGGGTGGACAACACCATCACCTCCAAGTCATAATTTTACTCCAGCATTGAATATGAATATCCTCATCAGCCATTGGTTAATTAGGAACACTCTCACCTGAGACACACATTGCAGGTTTAAACCCCACATCAGGACTGGAGTACTAAAATACACATTAATAGTCCACTAGAGCATTAAGGAGGTTTTATACTGTTGTAAAGTTATTTTCTGAATGCAACAATAAAGGGAAGCTCCCTTGGGTGAATGAAATGGAATATTTTGCAAAGAACACGGGAGCAATCTTCGGCATTTTCAATATTTATCCCCTAGTCAACATTACAAAAGTCTAATGCCTGGTCATCATATTTGTGCTTGCCATGTATGACCTGTCGCTATACTTCCATTACAAGTGTCAGTACACTTCAAAAGTACTTCAGTGGTTGTAACGTGTTTGTGAAAGGCACTACTGAAATTCAAGTTGTTTTCTTTCCTCTTTTAAATAGCAGTATAATGAAGATGAGGCGAGAAAATATTTCAACTGGTGTGATTTTCTGCTGATTCACCCTGATAATCTCACATGGACAATGATACAATGTTTTCATTGCGTCAGCCTGATTAAGTCACTTAGCATGCGTAACAGAAACAAAGTTTTTTAGACTGTTCATTGTAGCCACTGTTCCACTTCAAACAGTTCAGATTTCTGAATTTTGAGGGTTTAAAAAAAATCTTATTCTCAGGATGTTGTAAAGCTGCATTTATTGCCCATTTTCAGTCAGTCAGAGATGATAGACCTCTTCCACAAAGATCACTGTAGTCCTTGTGGGCTGGACAGAGAATTCCAGGATGTTTAAAATATGAAGTTAGGATAAGTGGTTTCTGACAACCACAGTCATTCCTCCAGTTAGTAGAGTGTTTTCCATGTGACTAACCCCATCTAACCCCCTCCCCAATCAGTGACTTTGATCCATTACTGACATATTCAGGTGGCATGATGGCTCAGTGGTTAGCACTGTCCCCTCACAACATCATTGATCTGGGTTCAATTTTACCCTGCAGCGACTGTCTGAGTGCAGACATTCTCCCTGTGTCTGTGCGGGTTTCCTCCAGGTGTTCTGGCTTCCTCCCACAATTCAAGGATGTGCAGGCTAGGTGGATTGGCCATGGGAGAAGCAGGGTTACAGGGGTAGGGCAGGAGGTGGGTCCGGGTGGGATGTTTTTCAAGGGTCAGTGTGGACACAATAGGCTGAATGGCCTGCTACCATACTGTTGGGATTCTGAATGCAGTTGAGTTTTGTCTTTGTACATGGGGCAACTGCTCTTCACTCTCAGAATAAATTCATATTCTCATTTTATTATTACCAATCTCGTTTCTAGTCATGTTGCAGGTTAGTTCATTAAAACATTCTACCTCTTCCTAAGTTATGACTCCACGTCTTGGGATCATTGTATTAGTTTGAGCTCATGTGCACAAAGAATTATATAATCAGCACATTTCCATGGCTAAAGTTTCCTTCAATTTTGCAATATGCAGATGCTTGCTCCAGTTCATAATCACATGTCCTACGGAAGGAGAGTCACTCATTCCTTCATACAAATTAAAATTTTAGATGTAAATTTTCCTCTACAGAGTTGCACTTACCCTTCATTTTTGCAAATATCAACTTCATTACTTCCTCTGGAGTGACAATCTTGAGCTCTTCCCCAGTATCAATTTCAAATCTAGGTTTCCCATCCTTTTCAATAATCTGTTTAAACATTTAAAAAGAAAACTCCAATTAATTCTCTCATAATTGGAGTCAAATTGTGAACATCAAATTAACTGTGACAGAATGTAAACTGTAAATATTTTGTTGCACAGAGCATGAAAAGGTTGCCATTTCACTATAATTCTGTACATTTTGCAGTAAGTGTGACTGTTTTGGTAACACTCATAGATTAGATCAGTGCTTACTTAATCCTTCATTATTCCCTCTCGATAAGCAGCTGGTGTGAAAATACTATTTTTTTTACTGAGGTAATCTTCAACTGGTGACATATGTACTGTTTGGCAAACTTTCCTCAAATTCTTCCGTTTGATACAACTAGTAAAAACACAAAATATTTTGAGTGTAAGACTGCTAAAACAATCGTGTCAAGAGTGTGGTGCTGGAAAAGCACAGGAGGTCAGGCAGCATCCGAGAAGCAGGACAGTCAATGTTTCGGGCATAAGGAGTGGTGATGCACTGCCAGAGGGCAGGCATATCTCTTACTACTCCTCTACACCATGAATCTACCCACATGTAATTCAGGTTGTATTCTAAACAGTAATCTACTCAGAGGGAAACAAAAACAGAAATTGCTGGAAAAAAAACTCAGCAAGCCAGGCAGAATCTGTGGAGACAAAGCAGAGTTAATGTTTCGGGTCCAGTGACCCTTCTTCAGGACATGGTAACTGGATGTGAAACATTAACTCTGCTTTGACTCCAGAGATGCTGCCAGACCTGCTGAGCATTTCCAGCAAATTATGTTTTTATTTCTGATTTCCAGCATCTGCAGTTCATTGGGATTTATAGCTACTTGGAGCGAATGCACTCAATATTCTCCTTTTTACCATTGCTTATGGTGTGCTCTTAAAAAAAAGGAGCACACATTTGTTATGATGAAAGGTCACTGATCTGTAACGTTCTTCACAGGAACTGCCCAAGCTAATAAAAATGTCCAGCATTATTTTAACTTCTAAAAAAAACTCCAAGCTTTTTCATTTCAAACATAGTCAAGTCCATCTTTTAATAACATATTTCAAAGAGCCACTTAAAAAGTTATTGCAGCTGTCAAGTCAAACTATAGCAACACATTGCTTTCTGAGTTGATTAACAAAAATGGAAGACAGTTGGTTGATTAATTGTGAGCTACAAAAAGTTTCAGATTTCACTTTAGAAGAAACCGTAAAAAGCCATGGCAATTACTTTATTAAAATAGGTTACAGCCTCCTTTATTTCAATACTTACAGAACACTTGCTTTTTGCCACATGCTTCTGAACTTGAGGATCATCGAAACTAGCAAAAAGTTAGAAACAACTTTGAAAATGGAAGGACACAATTTAATTGAAAAATATCAATGTTTAAAATGACAATTCTTTATTTCTTTTGAAAATTGTATTTCATACTCTCCAATTACAAAATTATACAAAATATTGACAAGAGACAAGTAATTCAATTTATTATGCTTCAGTCACTGTACGACTTACTAACTGGAAAAGCTCCTGCACATGCCTAAAATGGAAACTAGTCAGAGAAGTCTACATTACAGAAAAAGACCCTTTAGCCCATTGACTCTATGCTGGTCAAAAACAAGCACTAACTATTGTCATTTTCAAGGACATGGCCCATAAGCTTTGTATATATTGGCATTGCCTGCACACATCTAAATCCTGATCTGTTTTCTGTTGTACTCTCACTGTTGTTTCACCTTGACCAAAAGCAAATTGTCCAGAAATATCAATGTGTTAGAAATGCAAGAAAGGGCAGCCAGCATCTCTGGAAGGAAAAGGAAGGACTAATATTTGGTTACAGCTCTTTCTTCCGAAATGAACAGTGAAACAGCATTCTCAACTGTTTTGTACTTCAAATATTTAATCTTTGTTTTTAGAGTTAAGTGGCTTCAGTGTACCTCTCCAAAATATTCGCCTTTTCTTTCAAACTGTCACGCTTCTTTCTCTGTTTTTTTCCATATTAAAACTGTCCCTCTAACTAGCAATGACTCCTCAGATACTGAAGCAGTCCAAGTCCAAATGTTGCAAGAGTGACAATAAACATACATGCCTGGGCTGACAAGTGGCAAGTGATACCATGCCAAGCAATGATCATCACCATAAGGAGAGAATCTAACCATTACCCCAGGACATTTCATGGCATTACCACTACTGAATCCCCTACTAACAACATCCTGGAGATTACAACTGACCAAAAACTGAACTGCACCAGCCACATGAATACTGTGGTTACAAGAGCTGGTCAGAAGCTAGAAATCCTGCAGCAAGTTTCTCATCTCCACACTCCTCAAAGACTATCCACCAAGGCGCAAGTCAAGCCAAACTCACATCCCATTAATGAATAGGAAAATGTGAAACACTACAGCAATCAAAAACAAATCTGCATGCTAAGACAATCGATGGAGCTGATCCCTGCATGCCAACAATGTTTGAAAGGGTGGGAAATGAAAAACTATGATTGGCTTAAAATTTTCAGCTGCAGAATTAACCGTCACACCTCACCTGACTACAGCACTGAATGATTAAAATAATGGCATGCCTGTTCCAATATAACTTACAATTTCAAGAGATATTCCCCCCACAATCAGTAAGCATATCCTATGAATGCAATAAGTCAGCGCCCTATGATGCAGATAGACGGATATTTTAGTATCAGGAATAAAACAGAATATCATCTTTATTTTCACTATTTTATATCCCTCTCAGCACTGTTGAGGGGTCTGCAAACAACTCCAGAAAAGACTTGAAATCTGAGCTGTTCCTTAGCTTTACTAATAGTGTTTCCATTATCCCAAATACAAACTCCTTTTTATCAATTTTGTATTTTGTTGTCATTTTGTATTTTATTCATTTTATTAACTTTTTCTTTCACAATGTGCCATGCCCTTTCTAAAGATATTTTAGCTTACAATAGGGTGCAGCTCCAATCACAGCATTATTCACCTTAAGGTGAACTTGATGTTTTAACTTTTGTATTATTTATGTCAGCACAATTATGGACAAAGCTTTAATATGTGTACCTTTCCCCAGAGCATCTCCAGGTCCAGATCGTGTATTTCTCACACTTTTATCAGCACCATATATTGATATGTTTACAATGTGTTCACATTTTGAATCACAAGTTTTTTTATTTTCGGCTGGGTATTTTATTATTTTCTGTAGTCTTCAGGAAGCATTTCTAGAACATTTTAAATTTATCACTGCTTCTACTTTGCCCTTCGATCATATTCCTTCTTTTATCTTTGGTTTAACTATATTTTCATCCATTTCATCTCTCTTCACCATTACTCATTTTAAAACTCTTTTCCTGGTCTATTTCTCCTTTCTGTTAGAAGCTTGGTCCAAGTCAGGTTCAGATTTAGCCCATCCCAATGATAAAACTCCCTTCAGGACTAATGCTATTGGAAACAGAACTACTTCTCCCCCTCATCAGAACAGATTACTTGAGTTTCAGTTTATAATTTGGCAGTGTTATAATAAAGATGTGTTAGGTGTCTCATTTTTAAATACCCTGTAGGCTGGGGTAGCTCTTAGGTCTAAGAACATGATATTCAAATAGCGTCCGAGTACTTCCCATTGGGTTCAAACACAAATACTGACTATTTCACCAGAGGATTTGTGGCATCTGTGAAATTACACTCCAAAAGAAGTGAATGATGTCAGAAATGAAATTCAAGGGAGAGAATATATTCTTAAAAGTAGGGATTCACACAATTCACTTACTTAATTGCTGAATGTCCTGATGTTTTAGGTAAGGGGTTTAAGTTAACTAACTGAGAAATTAGAACTGAAGTGGCACACCCCACTCCTCAATTTGCTGGATGGAACCTATTGTGTTAATATCAAAGCTGTTAGTAGAAAATTGAACAATTGCATTCCAAAGCTAAAGATTTGACATGTCAGATTAACTTAAAAAACTGGAATCAATTCTTCAGCTTTATCTTCATTTTCAGTATAGCACAGCCTCCTCCTCAGGCAAGATATACGTACAACACTTGCACATGTTTTATGAAGTGCATACAATACTATCAAATATTTCATATATTCCGATAGCATAATTTGGGCTACAAATAGCTGAACAGCAATTTCTACTGTGGCTAGTAAAGATATATTTACATGGTTCTGCTGGCAAACTCTTCAAACTTACCGTCTGCCAAGAATCTGTTTCACTTTCACGAAAGTGTTTGACGCATTCCTGATTCTACCTTGTTTTGCTGCCAAGCCCACAATCTAGCAAATAAAGCAAATAAATGAAACTTTCCTAATTCGACCATGCGTACAATGTCAAAGACATAAAACGGTTTCAATTACCTTCTCATTTTCTCTATAAGCAACGACTGCTGGGGTAACACGGTCACCTGCATCATTTGCTACAACGTCGGCCCGACCATCCTAGGTTGAAATAAATTCCAAGTATCAGATTACAAACAAGATACTTTTACAATATATTGTCACTATTTGCTACCAACCATAAATGAGACTATATTTAAATAACACGTAATTAAATAAATCATGCAGTGGATCATCAAACCAGCTTTCAACCCTTATGTGTCATCTGTGGTGTTGTTAATGGCATGCATGCCTCAAGCGTTAAAATATTGCAGGTTTCAGTTTCACTAAAGAGACTGTAGCACATAATTCCAAGTTGCCAGCCCAGGGTGATATTTTGAGGGAGTGGTTCCCTGTCAGGGGTGCGCTAATCAGAGAGGAGTTCATGTCCGCTCTCTCAGGTCCAAGTTCCTATGGCACTATTTTGATGAGAAGTTGGGGAATTCTTTCCAAGTGTTCTGGCCAAGATTTATCGCTCAATTAACATCATAAAAACCAATTATCCAGCCATTGTCACATTTGTATTGTTTGGAGCTTTATACGTCTACATAGACAGTCATATTTCCAACAATATCACAATTACAGCACTTCAGAATTACTTCATAGACTATAATGTGATCTCTTGATTGTGAAAAGATGCCATATAAACTGTTACAAAGTTGCACTTATGCAAAATATTGGACTTCTAAAAAGTCAAAATTTCTTTGAGACAAAGAAAGGTAGTTTCAAAGCCACAGCAAGAATCTAATTACACTACACAGATAAATCTACGAAAGCCATTTCAGCCAGTGGTTTCTCCAGGGATTGTAAAGAATGCTCATCCTGTTTTATCAAAGACATCTATAGAATCATCTACTGTACTGAAAGATGGGAAATAAACCAAAGGTTATGCTCTTGTACAAAAGACACTGACCTTCTAAAAGGTAGCTCAAGGTTTGCGTAAAGATTTATTGCCGTAGTTGTGGGTATGTTCACTGAGCTGGGAAGTTGATTTGCATTTGTTTCAGCCTGTCTAGGTGACACCTAGCTTTGGAGCCTCCTGTAAAGCGCTGCTGCACTGTGTCTTCTGGAATTTATTTGGCTCCATTCCTGCTGCTTCCGGTTGTTCATTGTAGTGTCCGGTATTTTGGGTCCAGGTCAATGTGCTTGTCGATAGAGTCTGTGGATCCACAAACACCAACTAGTCATTAAATGCACAACCAGCTTGTCCCTAGTAGCCATACCCAGATGACAGGGACCAAAAATTTTACTGGGACAAGCTAAACAGAGGACAGCCAGAGAATTCCTAAAAGCATGGCACTCATCCATGGGCTCTATCAACAAGCACGTTGACCTGGACCCAATATACTTGATGCTACAGTGAACAACCATAACTGGAAACAGCAGAAATGGAACCAAATAAATTCCTGAAGACAAAGTACAACAGCACTTCACAGGCGGCTCCAAAGCACTGAAGATGTCACCTAGACAGAGAAGAAACGTCAGCAAATCAGATTTCCAGCTTAGCGAACATACCCATAACCACGACAAAAGCTAGCTTTCTAAATCAGCTAAGTGAGTATTGCTTGTACTACTGATACTGGAAAATAAATTCACCTGACCAGCTAGTGAGAGAATGCGTGTTCAAAGCATATGTTTCACTTCGTCTAGAGGTCGAACTCAGTCTACTAAATTTGATTGTCTCTCCATTGCCGCAGAAGACAACGTTTTAAAGAACGATTTCAACTTTCCAGCAACACTTCCAGAAAACTCCATTTAAACTTTTAACCACCTCAACGCTGAAAGCAAGGCCATCTAATCCATTCCTGAAGAAGGGCATGTGCCCGAAACGTCGAATCTTCTGTTCCCTAGATGCTGCCTGACCTGCTGTGCTGTTCCAGCAATAAAGTTTCAGCATCTAATCCAATATACAACCAGACAAGAAAACAAGCTACAAAACTTTGAACTTCACTTTATCATTTTTTTGAACTTGAATCTAGCTAAATCAATCCTTTCTCCTCTTTATCTGAATCTGCAGGTGTGTTTATTTCAGTGTGTACACACACGTTAGTGGAAGCTGGAATGTATTTAACATTTTTACCTAGTACAATAAAACCAACGCTTGCTTTCTTAAAGAAAAGCTGTCTGACTAGTTCCTGGTTCATGAATCGGTTATTGAGAACATCCTCCCTGTGATTAGCCTATCTATTCCTGGTTAAAATTTATAGGCTTTTATGAGATCTCCCTCTTTCTTCTAAACTGCAGTGAATAAAGTCATAATTGATCCAGTTCTCTACACACGTCAGCTCCACTATCCCAAGAATCAGTTTGGTAAATCTTTGTTTTATTCTCTCCACAGCAAAAACATCCTTCCTGAGGCAAGGAGACCAAAACTGCACAATACTCCAGGTATGGTCTCACCATTTGCCTTCTCCATCACCTACCGCACCTGCATGCTTACTTTCAGTGACTGGTGAACAAGGACAGTCAAGCCTCCTTTCTCACTCTATCACCATTTAGATAATGATCTGCCTTCCTGATTTTGTTACTAAAGTGGGTAACCTCACATTTAGCCACATTATACCTCATCTTCCATGCATTTGCCTACTTATTCATCTTGGCTAAATCACACAAAGCGTTTTACAGTGTTCTAAATTGAACATGGAGTTCAACAACATACTAAAAACAGCATCTATAGGAAAAGTTTCACAGGGTTAACGTTTTGAGTCCACCATGACCCTTTTTCTTGATGAAAAGATGCCAGAGTTGGACTGGGGCAGACAAAGTCAGAAACGAAACACCAGGTTATAGTTTGACTATAATCTGGTGTCGTTTGATTTGTGACCTTCTTCCTGCGCCTGACACAGAGTTTATCCATCAGCTTCTGCCTTCATTTCATAATTTCCAGCATCCACAGTATTTTGCTTCATGTAATAATTACTGATTGGTATGACTGATTCCATTGCGCAGACACTAACTGTTGTTACTGATTCTGCTGGAATTCTCTAAGTCTCTGAATTTGCCGATTTTCTGTCTTTAGAACGAACTGAAATCAGTGAAAAATGGGAACAGGAGGCCATTCAGCCCCTCGATGCCGGTGCCCCGCTGAATGATAGCGGTTCATAGGACCACTCATGTAGATTAATGAAGTGACATTCTGTCCAGTGACAAGATTTAATTCGATCCCAGATCCCAGACCTTACAAACGGCCACACAGCTACACGTGTCCCCGATGTGAACTCCGATCGCCGCCATCTTGGTAACTAGGAGAAACCGCCAGGCATGCCGGGAAGGCTCCTGGAGGACTCCAGGGCTGATCAATAGAAGCGAGGAACAGAAGCAACGCGACGGTGGGCAATGAGAGGCATACACTGATTGGTGCAGCTTTCGCAATGGGACTGAGGGATAGCTGCGCGGGGCGGTGTGGAATGAGAAGCGCATTCTGATTGGTGTATGTCTCCCAAATGAGCGCGACGAATGGCTGAACCGGGCCCGAGCGTGCGGGGAGCTGCACCAATTGCAGTAAGGGTTAGATGCGTGGGGCGGCTAGCGAAGAGAGGAGCGCAGTGATTGGCGCGGTGCCCGCCAATGGGCGCAGGGTAATGGCGGCCACCATTGTGAGGCGGTTGCTGGGCCCCAGGCCAGACATGAAGCCGCTTTTCCTTCTGCTCATCGCCGCTGGCACCGAGGCTTTGGGCCCGCGGGAGTGTGAAGGTGAGTGGTGGGACTTGCCTCGTCTCCCGCCTCGGGATTGAATTCACTGTCACCCCCCCCCCCCCCCCCCCTCGCCCTAAAAAATAAGTCAGAAGGAGTGGATGGAGGGGGATTGGGAGTTAAGACTAAGGGAAGGTGATGAGGGGGGGAGTGAGGGTGAGGGAAGGGGAGGAGGGTGAGGGAAGGGGAGGAGGGTGAGGGAAGGGGAGGAGGGTGAGGGAAGGGGAGGAGGGTGAGGGAAGGGGAGGGGGGTGAGGGAAGGGGAGGGGGGTGAGGGAAGGGGAGGGGGGTGAGGGAAGGGGAGGAGGGTGAGGGAAGGGGAGGGGGGGTGAGGGAAGGGGGGGTGAAGTGAAGGGGGGGGTGAAGTGAAGGGGGGGGTGAAGGGGGTGAGTGGGGGGGGTGAAGGGGGTGAGTGGGGGGGGGTGAAGGGGGTGAGTGAGGGGGGGGTGAGGGGGGTGAGTGAAGGGGGGGGTGAAGGGGGGGGTGAGGGGGGTGAGTGAAGGGGGGGTGAGGGGGGGGTGAAGGGGGTGAGTGTGGGGGGGGTGAAGGGGGGGGTGAGGGGGGTGAGTGAAGGGGGGGGTGAAGGGGGTGAGTGTGGGGGGGGTGAAGGGGGTGAGTGAGGGGGGGGTGAAGGGGGTGAGTGAGGGGGGGGTGAAGGGGGTGAGTGAGGGGGGGGTGAAGGGGGTGAGTGAGGGGGGGGTGAAGGGGGTGAGTGAGGGGGGGGTGAAGGGGGTGAGTGAGGGGGGGGTGAGTGAGGGGGGGGTGAGTGAGGGGGGGGTGAAGGGGGTGAGTGAGGGGGGGGTGAAGGGGGTGAGTGAGGGGGGGGTGAAGGGGGGTGAGTGAGGGGGGGGGTGAGTGAGGGGGGGGTGAAGGGGGTGAGTGAGGGGGGGGGTGAAGGGGGTGAGTGAGGGGGGGGTGAAGGGGGTGAGTGAGGGGGGGGGGGTGAGGGGGGGGGTGAAGGGGATGGGTGAGGGGGGTGAGTGAGGGGGGGGGTGAAGGGGGTGAGTGAGGGGGGGGTGAAGGGGGGGGGTGAAGGGGGTGAGTGAGGGGGGGGGTGAAGGGGGTGAGTGAGGGGGGGGTGAAGGGGGTGAGTGAGGGGGGGGGGTGAGGGGGGGGGGTGAAGGGGATGGGTGAGGGGGGGTGAGTGAGGGGGGGGGGTGAAGGGGGTGAGTGAGGGGGGGGGGTGAAGGGGGTGAGTGAGGGGGGGGGTGAAGGGGGTGAGTGAGGGGGGGGGTGAAGGGGGTGAGTGAGGGGGGGGGTGAAGGGGGTGAGTGAGGGGGGGGGTGAAGGGGGTGAGTGAGGGGGGGGGTGAAGGGGGTGAGTGAGGGGGGGGGTGAAGGGGGTGAGTGAGGGGGGGGGTGAAGGGGGTGAGTGAGGGGGGTGAAGGGGGTGAGTGAGGGGGGGGGGTGAAGGGGGTGAGTGAGGGGGGGGTGAAGGGGGTGAGTGAGGGGGGGGTGAGTGAGGGGGGGGGTGAGTGAGGGGGGGGTGAAGGGGGTGAGTGAGGGGGGGGGTGAAGGGGGTGAGTGAGGGGGGGGTGAAGGGGGTGAGTGAGGGGGGGGTGAGTGAGGGGGGGGTGAAGGGGGTGAGTGAGGGGGGGGGTGAAGGGGGTGAGTGAGGGGGGGGTGAAGGGGGTGAGTGAGGGGGGGGTGAAGGGGGTGAGTGAGGGGGGGGGGTGAGGGGGGGGGTGAAGGGGATGGGTGAGGGGGGTGAGTGAGGGGGGGGGGTGAAGGGGGTGAGTGAGGGGGGGGTGATGTGGGGGGGGGTGAAGGGGGTGAGTGAGGGGGGGGTGAAGGGGGTGAGTGAGGGGGGGGTGAAGGGGGTGAGTGAGGGGGGGGGTGAGGGGGGGGGGTGAAGGGGATGGGTGAGGGGGGGTGAGTGAGGGGGGGGGTGAAGGGGGTGAGTGAGGGGGGGGTGAAGGGGGGTGAGTGGGGGGGGGGTGAAGGGGGTGAGTGAGGGGGGGGGGTGAAGGGGGTGTGTGAGGGGGGGGGGGTGAGGGGGTGAGTGAGGGGGGGGGGTGAAGGGGGTGAGTGAGGGGGGGGGGTGAAGGGGGTGAGTGAGGGGGGGGGTGAAGGGGGTGAGTGAGGGGGGGGGTGAAGGGGGTGAGTGAGGGGGGTGAAGGGGGGTGAGTGAGGGGGGGGGTGAAGGGGGTGAGTGAGGGGGGGGTGAAGGGGGGTGAGTGAGGGGGGGGTGAAGGGGGTGAGTGAGGGGGGGTGAAGGGGATGAGTGAGGGGGGGGTGAAGGGGGTGAGTGAGGGGGGGGTGAAGGGGGCGAGGGGAGGGGGTGAGGGGGGGGTGAAGGGGGCGAGGGGAGGGGGTGGGTGGGGGTGAAGGGGGCGAGGGGAGGGGGTGGGTGGGGGTGAAGGGGGCGAGGGGAGGGGGTGAGGGGGGTGAGAGGGGGGGTGAAGGGGGTGAGTGAAGGGGGGGGGTGAGGGGGGTGAGTGAAGAGGGGGGTGAGTGAAGGGGGGGGGTGAGGGGGGGTGAGTGAAGGGGGGGGGTGGGGGGGGTGAGGGGGGGTGAGTGAAGGGGGGGTGAAGGGGGTGAGTGAAGGGAGGGGTGAAGGGGGTGAGTGGGGGGGGGTGAAGGGGGTGAGTGAGGGGGGTGAGTGAAGGGGGGGTGAAGGGGGGTGAGTGGGGGGGGGTGAAGGGGGTGAGTGAGGGGGGTGAGTGAAGGGGGGGTGAGGGGGGTGAGTGAAGGGGGGGTGAGGGGGGGTGAGGGGGGGGGTGAAGGGGGTGAGTGAGGGGGGGGGTGAAGGGGGTGAGTGAGGGGGGGTGAGGGGGGGTGAAGGGGGCGAGGGGAGGGGGTGAGGGGGGGGGGGAGGGGGTGAGGGGGGGGGTGAAGGGGGCGAGGGGAGGGGGTGGATGGGGGTGAAGGGGGCGAGGGGAGGGGGTGAGGGGGGTGAGTGAAGGGGGGGTGAAGGGGGTGAGTGAAGGGGGGGGTGAAGGGGGTGAGTGAAGGGGGGGTGAAGGGGGTGAGTGAAGGGGGGGTGAAGGGGGGGGTGAAGGGGGTGAGTGAAGGGGGGGGTGAAGGGGGTGAGTGAAGGGGGGGTGAAGGGGGGGTGAAGGGGGGGGTGAAGGGGGTGAGTGAAGGGGGGGTGAAGGGGGTGAGTGAAGGGGGGGGGTGAAGGGGGTGAGTGAAGGGGGGGTGAAGGGGGGGGTGAAGGGGGCGAGGGGATGGGGTGAGGGGGGGTGAAGGGGGTGAGGGAAGGGGGTGAGTGAAGGGGGGGTGAGTGGGGGGGGGTGAAGGGGGCGAGGGGAGGGGGTGAGGGGGGGGTGAAGGGGGTGAGGGAAGGGGGGGTGAGGGGGGTGAGGGAAGGGGGGGTGAAGGGGGTGAGGTGAAGGGGGGGGTGAAGGGGGGTGAGTGAAGGGGGGGGTGAAGGGGGTGAGTGAAGGGGGGGTGAAGGGGGGTGAGGTGAAGGGGGGGGGTGAAGGGGGTGAGTGGGGGGGGGTGAAGGGGGTGAGTGAGGGGGGGTGAGTGAAGGGGGGGTGAAGGGGGTGAGTGAAGGGGGGGGTGAAGGGGGTGAGTGAAGGGGGGGTGAGGGGGTGAGTGAAGGGGGGGGTGAAGGGGGTGAGTGGGGGGGGGTGAAGGGGGTGAGTGGGGGGGGGTGAAGGGGGGTGAGTGAGGGGGGTGAGTGAAGAGGGGGGTGAGTGAAGGGGGGGGTGAGGGGGGGGGTGAAGGGGGTGAGTGAGGGGGGGGTGAAGGGGGTGAGTGAGGGGGGGTGAAGGGGGTGAGTGAGGGGGGGGTGAAGGGGGTGAGTGAGGGGGGGGTGAAGGGGGTGAGTGAGGGGGGGGTGAAGGGGGTGAGTGAGGGGGGGGTGAAGGGGGTGAGTGAGGGGGGGGTGAAGGGGGTGAGTGAGGGGGGGGTGAAGGGGGTGAGTGAGGGGGGGGTGAAGGGGGTGAGTGGGGGGGGGTGAAGGGGGTGAGTGGGGGGGGGTGAAGGGGGTGAGTGAGGGGGGTGAGTGAAGGGGGGGGTGAGGGGGGTGAGTGAAGGGGGGGTGAGGGGGGTGAGTGAGGGGGGGGGTGAGGGGGGGGTGAGGGGGGGGGTGAGGGGGGGGTGAAGGGGGGGGTGAGGGGGGGGGGTGAAGGGGGTGAGTGAGGGGGGGTGAAGGGGGTGAGTGAGGGGGGGGGTGAAGGGGGTGAGTGGGGGGGGGTGAAGGGGTTGAGTGGGGGGGGGGTGAAGGGGTTGAGTGGGGGGGGGGTGAGGGGGGTGAGTGAAGGGGGGGTGAGGGGGGGGTGAAGGGGGGTGAGTGTGGGGGGGGTGAGGGGGTGAGTGTGGGGGGGTGAAGGGGGGGTGAGTGTGGGGGGGGTGAAGGGGGGTGAGTGAGGGGGGGGGTGAGGGGGTGAGTGAGGGGGGGGGTGAGGGGGTGAGTGGGGGGGGGGTGAGTGTGGGGGGGGTGAAGGGGGTGAGTGGGGGGGGGGTGAAGGGGGTGAGTGAGGGGGGGGGTGAAGGGGGGTGAGTGAGGGGGGGGGTGAGGGGGGGGGTGAGGGGTGGGGTGAGGGGGGTGAGTGAGGGGGGGGGTGAAGGGGGTGAGTGAGGGGGGGGTGAGGGGGTGAGTGAGGGGGGGGGTGAGGGGGGTGAGTGAGGGGGGGGGGTGAAGGGGGTGAGTGAGGGGGGGGGTGAAGGGGGGTGAGTGAGGGGGGGGGGTGAGGGGGTGAGTGAGGGGGGGGTGAAGGGGGGTGAGTGAGGGGGGGGGTGAAGGGGGTGAGTGAGGGGGGGGTGAGGGGGGTGAGTGAGGGGGGGGTGAGTGAGGGGGGGGGTGAAGGGGGTGAGTGAGGGGGGGGGTGAAGGGGGTGAGTGAGGGGGGGGTGAAGGGGGTGAGTGAGGGGGGGGTGAAGGGGGGTGAGTGAGGGGGGGGGTGAGGGGGGGGGTGAAGGGGATGGGTGAGGGGGGTGAGTGAGGGGGGGGGTGAAGGGGGTGAGTGAGGGGGGGGGTGAAGGGGGTGAGTGAGGGGGGGGGGTGAAGGGGGTGAGTGAGGGGGGGGTGAAGGGGGTGAGTGAGGGGGGGGGTGAAGGGGGTGAGTGAGGGGGGGGGGTGAGGGGGGGGGGGGTGAGGGGGATGGGTGAGGGGGGTGAGTGAGGGGGGGGGGGTGAGGGGGGTGAGTGAGGGGGGGGTGAAGGGGGTGAGTGAGGGGGGGGGTGAAGGGGGTGAGTGAGGGGGGGGGTGAGGGGGTGAGTGAGGGGGGGGGTGAAGGGGGGTGAGTGAGGGGGGGGGTGAAGGGGGTGAGTGAGGGGGGGGGTGAAGGGGGTGAGTGAGGGGGGGGGTGAAGGGGGTGAGTGAGGGGGGGGGTGAAGGGGGTGAGTGAGGGGGGGGGTGAAGGGGGTGAGTGAGGGGGGGGGGGTGAAGGGGGGGGGTGAGGGGGTGAGTGAGGGGGGGGTGAAGGGGGTGAGTGAGGGGGGGTGAAGGGGGTGAGTGAGGGGGGGGGTGAGGGGGGTGAGTGAGGGGGGGGTGAAGGGGGTGAGTGAGGGGGGGGTGAAGGGGATGAGTGAGGGGGGGGTGAAGGGGGTGAGTGAGGGGGGGGTGAAGGGGGCGAGGGGAGGGGGTGAGGGGGGGGTGAAGGGGCGAGGGGAGGGGGTGAGGGGGGGGGTGAAGGGGGCGAGGGGAGGGGGTGGGTGGGGGTGAAGGGGGCGAGGGGAGGGGGTGAGGGGGGTGAGAGGGGGGGTGAAGGGGGTGAGTGAAGGGGGGGGTGAGGGGGGTGAGTGAGAGGGGGGTGAGTGAAGGGGGGGGTGAGGGGGGTGAGTGAAGGGGGGGGGTGGGGGGGGTGAGGGGGGTGAGTGAAGGGGGGGTGAAGGGGGTGAGTGAAGGGGGTGAGTGGGGGGGGGTGAAGGGGGGTGAGTGAGGGGGGTGAGTGAAGGGGGGGTGAAGGGGGTGAGTGAGGGGGGGGGTGAAGGGGGTGAGTGAGGGGGGGTGAAGGGGATGAGTGAGGGGGGGGTGAAGGGGGTGAGTGAGGGGGGGGTGAAGGGGGCGAGGGGAGGGGGTGAGGGGGGGGTGAAGGGGGCGAGGGGAGGGGGTGAGGGGGGGGTGAAGGGGGCGAGGGGAGGGGGTGGGTGGGGGTGAAGGGGGCGAGGGGAGGGGGTGAGGGGGGGTGAGAGGGGGGGTGAAGGGGGTGAGTGAAGGGGGGGGTGAGGGGGGGTGAGTGAAGAGGGGGGGTGAGTGAAGGGGGGGGTGAGGGGGGTGAGTGAAGGGGGGGGTGGGGGGGGTGAGGGGGGTGAGTGAAGGGGGGGTGAAGGGGGTGAGTGAAGGGGGTGAGTGAAGGGGGGGTGAAGGGGGTGAGTGAAGGGGGTGAGTGGGGGGGGGGTGAAGGGGGTGAGTGAGGGGGGTGAGTGAGGGGGGGTGAGGGGGTGAGTGGGGGGGGGTGAAGGGGGTGAGTGAGGGGGGTGAGTGAAGGGGGGGTGAGGGGGGTGAGGAAGGGGGGGGTGGGGGGGGTGAGGGGGGTGAGTGAAGGGGGGGTGAAGGGGGGTGAGTGAGGGGGTGAGTGAAGGGGGGTGAAGGGGGTGAGTGAGGGGGTGAGTGGGGGGGGGTGAAGGGGGTGAGTGAGGGGGGTGAGTGAAGGGGGGGTGAGGGGGTGAGTGGGGGGGGGTGAAGGGGGTGAGTGAGGGGGGTGAGTGAAGGGGGGGTGAGGGGGGTGAGTGAAGGGGGGGTGAGGGGGGGTGAGGGGGGGGGTGAAGGGGGTGAGTGAGGGGGGGGGTGAAGGGGGTGAGTGAGGGGGGGGTGAAGGGGGTGAGTGAGGGGGGGTGAAGGGGGTGAGTGAGGGGGGGGTGAAGGGGGTGAGTGAGGGGGGGTGAAGGGGGGTGAGTGAGGGGGGGGTGAAGGGGGTGAGTGAGGGGGGGGTGAAGGGGATGAGTGAGGGGGGGGTGAAGGGGATGAGTGAGGGGGGGTGAAGGGGTGAGTGAGGGGGGGGTGAAGGGGGTGAGTGTGGGGGGGGTGAGGGGGGGTGAAGGGGGGAGGGGAGGGGGTGAGGGGGGGGGGGGGAGGGGGGTGAGGGGGGGGTGAAGGGGGCGAGGGGAGGGGGTGGATGGGGGGTGAAGGGGGGCGAGGGGGAGGGGGGTGAGTGAAGGGGGGGTGAAGGGGGGTGGTGAAGGGGGGGGTGAAGGGGGTGAGTGAAGGGGGGGTGAAGGGGGGGGTGAAGGGGGGTGAGTGAAGGGGGGGGTGAAGGGGGTGAGTGAGGGGGGGTGAAGGGGGGGTGAAGGGGGGGGTGAAGGGGGGTGAGTGAAGGGGGGGTGAAGGGGGGGGGTGAAGGGGGTGAGTGAAGGGGGGGTGAAGGGGGGGGTGAAGGGGGGAGGGGATGGGGGTGAGGGGGGGTGAAGGGGGGTGAGGGAAGGGGGGTGAGTGAAGGGGGGGTGAGTGGGGGGGGGGTGAAGGGGGGAGGGGAGGGGGTGAGGGGGGGGTGAAGGGGGGTGAGGGAAGGGGGGGTGAGGGGGGTGAGGGAAGGGGGGGTGAAGGGGGTGAGGTGAGGGGGGGGGTGAGGGGGTGAGTGAAGGGGGGGTGAAGGGGGGGTGAGGGGGGGGTGAAGGGGGTGAGTGGGGGGGGTGAGGGGGGGGGGTGTGAAGGGGGTGAGTGAAGGGGGGGTGAGGGGGGGGTGAGGGGGGTGGGGGATGGGGTGAGGGGGGGTGAAGGGGGGTGAGGGAGGGGGTGAGTGAAGGGGGGGTGAGTGGGGGGGGGTGAGGGGGGGTGAGGGGGGGGGTGTGGGGGGGGGGTGAGGGGGGTGGGGGAGGGGGGGGGTGAGGGGGGTGAGGGAAGGGGGGGTGTTGGGGGTGGGTGAGGGGGGGGTGAGGGGGTGGGTGGGGGGGGGTGAGGGGGGTGGGTGAGGGGGGGGGTGAAGGGGGGTGAGTGGGGGGGGTGGGGGGTGAGGGGGGGGTGAGTGGGGGTGGGTGAGGGGGGGGTGAAGGGGGGTGAGTGGGGGGGGGTGAGGGGGGTGGTGGGGGGGGGGTGAGGGGGTGAGTGGGGGGGGGGTGAGGGGGGGTGAGTGAGGGGGGGGTGTGGGGGGGGGGTGAAGGGGGTGGTGGGGGGGGGTGAGGGGGTGGGTGGGGGGGGGTGAGGGGGGTGAGTGGGGGGGGGGTGAGGGGGGGTGGGTGGGGGGGGGTGAGGGGGGTGAGTGAGGGGGGGGGTGAAGGGGGGTGGTGGGGGGGGGGGTGAGGGGGGTGGGTGAGGGGGGGGTGAGGGGGGGTGGGGTGAGTGGGGGGGGGTGAAGGGGGGTGAGTG